>NW_027202504.1:45000-217882 GCF_024711535.1 Dipodomys merriami | reverse complement strand
TTAATTATGGAATTAATTATTTAACCAGGTAATTAGTTAACTAATTGTTTGTTTGTTCATGCCAGTAGTAGAGCTTCTTGAAGTCAAGGCCTCACACTCTCATTTGGCATTTTCAATCCATTTGGCACTTTACCACTTGAGCCACAGTTCCAGTACCCTAACTTGGGGTTTTGTTGTGGATAATGGAGAATGGTCCAGGGTAAAATTGCCTGAACAGTGTAAGATGTTTCTGTAGATTGGATCTCTCTCTGGTTCCAGAAAGGCTCTCAAACCTACTTATCCTCTCTATTAGATGCAGAGAATAAAACAGAAATATACAAGCTGGGCACCTGTGGCTTATGCTTGTAATCGTAGCTACTATGGAGGCTGAGATATAAGCATTGTGGTTGGAAGCCTTCCAGCGCAGAAAAGTCCATGAGACTCTTACCTCCCTTTAACCACCGAAACCCAGAAGTGGCACTGTAGTTAATGTAGTAGAGGGCTAGCCTGGTGTGTAGGCCCTGAGTTCAAACCCAACGACTGATAGGAAAAGGGTAAATTATAGAAGAATAGAGTGATAATTATCTACATGCAAACAGAGAAATAGAACGAGAAAGAGAGCAAGAATGCATGACAAAAAATAGCCATTGATTATTGAATATACATAGAAAAATGTATATTTACTCATATCTATAAATAACATTTCAATACCTAAATTTAGATTTTATTCTCTGATCTAGGAAAATGGCTAACTCATAAGTCTCAGTCATACTGATCAAGAAATAGTGGTAATAATGACTTAATCAAATCTGTGAAGACAAATTTAACTTCATTTGTAAAAAAATCCATGAATCCAGAAATGCATACTACTTCTATCCAACTCACTGCTAAATGTTCCCAAGGAAAAGAGGTTTAATCAATTTAGCACACTATAGGTTTGGTGGTCATGAGTGGTTACTTATCACCAACCCTAGTTTTATTCTTCCATTCTAATAAAAGGCTTCAATCCACAAAACCACTTGAATATGGCACATAAAACACGTGCTCTGAATTGATCTAGGGCACACAAAAAATCACTAAATAATAGACAAAAATAGAAACGACTCTAGACAAAAAGACTGTTCATAAACAAATATCTATGAAATCAGTAAAACATATATCATACTAGAAATAAATTATGGTATGGAATAAATGTGGTGTTTAAATTTTGAGGTCCAGTGAGGATGAAGTTTCAGTGGGAGATGCCATACTCAAGGCAGTCCTCATTAAGAAAGTGAGATCTAAGCAAGGAATTGAAGAATCAAAATTGGTAGCTAGCCTAGGAGTTGCTGCTAAGTGGTAGAAGTCTATCCTACCAATGGTAAGGCCATGCATGCAAGCCCCAGTACTACCAAATTGATAGCTAGGATAAGAATATTCTAAAAAGATGGGCTGGGAGACAGAAAAGGAGTCAGTCTTGTTCAGTAAACAATATGGAAGTTAAAGTTTTTGAAGTCATAAAATATAAGAATAAGAGAAAACATGTCAAAGAAGTAGGGATGGTTATGAAACTTATGTAAGACCAACTTACCTATAATTCTACATGCATGAGAAGCCACAGAATGGTTTTGAGTAGAAGGGAAAATTGGCAGAATTACAATATAGAAGTTTCTGTTTGTTTTGTTGAATTTATAAAATATGAGAAACAATACAAAGAACTTATTGAACTCTATTGCAATAATTCAAGTAAGAGAGGTTCTGGCTTCAACATACATGTAGCACTAAAGGTGACAGAAGTAATTAGACTTAGTGTACAGTTTGAAAAAACTGCCAAGAGGATTTTTTATGGATTAGAAAAGAGGAACGGTTCCATTGTTTCTAGATTGGACTATTGAAATTCAGAGAGGATGAACCATGATACTCATTTGCAGATTTTAAAGCATTAATAAAATCAGACTGCTTTCTTTCAAAATATCAGAAAAAATGTTACGTTTTTTACTTATTCTTGACAGTTTTATTTTGGATCGCCATTATTTTCAGGTAAATTTAATCTTTAGTGATATATATATATTTAAAACAAAGTACATCTAAGAATGAATTGTTTATTTTTTGTCATAATGAGAAATGAAATATCCATTTTCTCCTCAAATCAACTTAGAATATGAGTTAATGTCTGATATCTCATTAAGTAAAAATATTTATTTCTTCTTTGCATTTGGGAAAGAAATAATAGCTCTCTTAACTGTAGTTTAACAAATCATAAAGAAATGTAATAAGTAAAGAGCCAAGTACCATCAAAAGTTTTAAGATGTACTGAGATTATTTTCTTTAATATATACAATTTGGCCATATGAATATTAGCATGGAATCTACTCTGCTTTATAAGTAATAGAACCTGTCATGGTGTGGCAACAATGAACTCTTCAATGTCTTCTAAGTTGTTTCTTAAACCATAGGCAAATAAAATCACAGGCTTTTATTTAAAAATCACAAAGGAATAAAGTTTAGAGTTTTGCAAAGATGATACTTGTTGTAAATGAAAAGACACATACATAATTGCCTGTGATTTGTGAAGACAGCTGTAAATACAAGATGTTGCTGATACACCTGACAGTGGAAAAACAAAGTTTACGAAAGGGGCTGTGATTTTTCTTTAAACTTCTTCCAAAGATAAATGAGATCCACTGGGAAGAAAAGCTACTAGACAATTAATAACATTACTTTTCATCTCAGTACTTTACTTTTATTGCCTCATTCTTTATAATTTCATGGGTTTGATATTGCCACTCTAATCTTTCCCTCTTGCAATTTTGGGTGGATTTAATATTGTCTTTCCTGTGGCTTATTATTATTATTCACTTATTATTGGACGGATTAGTTCTTCTTGTTTGCCTAGCATTTTATTCCTCTACATCATGGCTCTATTTAAGAGTTTTAAAAAGTATGTAGTACAATTGAAATATGTTTGTAAAAATGAAGGAAAGGTTCCGTGGTAATATTTTAAGAAGCTTAACCATGCTAACAGTGTCAGCGATTATCAAGGGTTCATTTTGCTTGTCAATGCTGCTCCTACATCTCTATGTAAAGACTCCAGATGAGAGGTCGCTTCCAAGGTCAGACACTTATACTGCCAGTGAAAAGCATGAAGAGATTTATTAGGTAACAACATGTGTCTATGCATGCATCTATGCATTTTGCCCTTCTCCAATATAAACACTAAGGAGATGTTTGAAGCTGTGTGTGATTTAATGAATGATAAATGATGATACACTGCTTGATTTCAAACTGATGAGCTCTTCACATGCCACCATTTTTCTACAGAGGGCTACCTTTGGTTACCACTGTCTTTCACGTTTTTAAATGCATGATGAATTATGCAAAACTGGTATTAACGTGAATCAATACACAACAAAGAGAAGAATGCAATATAAATATCAAAGAGACACAAGTACTCGCATACCTGTGCAAACACAACTCACACATGCTCAAGAATACTATTTATCTAGATTTATATATTCCTATGAAAGTTGATGGTCCAATCAAGGATATGTTTAGTTTGATTAAAATGATTATTTTTATTATTGTTTTAAACTTTTGAATGACTTGTTTCAAAACTTTCAAAATTTGAATATCTAAGAGCTGTACTATTTACATAAACTTATTAATGATTTTGAATGTGGGCATTTCATTAATATAACCAAAGTGTTATTTTATGATTTTAAGATGTATATATTCTTATTTAGCTTCTTCCAAGGAAATGTAAAGGAGATACTATATAGTATCAATTTTTTGCACACTATATAAACTACAGAGAAATTCAATATCACTGCATTATTGGTTTTAAGCTGTGTTTAGGAGTTACAATGATTATTACCTCTTATGAAGCATAAATTTTATGAAATTCCACTATTATCACATTTTCTTCCAAAATTTTCCACATTTGTTGAGGAGAAATAATAATAATAATATATGTCTACCAGTCACAGGTAAATTAATTAAGGCATTAACTATATCAAGGTATGATTAATGTCTCCTAGCAGATAGCAAGTGCCTAGAATACCTGTTTTTTTTATAAAATGGATACTTTTTTAATTTAAAGTATGATAAAAATTTAAAAAGTATGTTAAATGCTTCTCACATGAGATAATATTTTCAACATAAATGGAAGAGCAGAAAGCAATGTGTGTGTGTGTGTGTGTGTGTGTGTTTGTGTGTGTGTTTGTGTGTGTTGATCATGGGGCTTGAACTAACAGCCTGGGATGTTGTCCTTGAGTTATGTATGTACTTATTTATTCTTTCTCAAGTCTAATGTTCTGTCACTTGAGCCATTTCTCCACTTTAGGCTTTTTGATGGTTAATTTAGAGGTAAGAGTCTCATAGATGATTTTTTGCCTGTTGGCTTTAAATCACAATCTTCTGATCTCAGCATACTTCATTGTTAGGATTACATTGTGAGCCACTGGCACCTGGTGATCAATACGTTTATAGTTCATTTATATTTACTATTATATCATGGAAAAGGGACACATTAAATTTCAGGAAGGTTAAGAAGAGCTAGTGAATAGATGTTTTTATGTTTGCTTTATACTGAATACAATGGCTAGAATGGTTGAAGTTTTTATTGTCATAAGGGGATGTACACGGGGGTTACAGTTACGTAAGTCAGGTAAAGAGTTCATTTCTTTTTTGACAATATCACTCCTTCCCTCACTCTCTTTTTTAAGAATATTTTTATTTTATTTATTTTATTGTGAAAATATAATACAGAGGGGTAACAATTACATGAGCAAAGTAATGAGTACGTTTCTTATCAAGCATTGTTGCCTCTTATAGAATAAGTTTTAAGGGTAAATTCAAGCTGTTCTCTTTAGAATTTCATCTATTCACGTGGGCATTTGTGAAAAACTTTACATAGTATATTTTTCTGTATTTCAACCTGTTGAATTGTTATCTGTTTATTTATTTTCTATGTTGCTAAGAAATTTCAAATTTAGAAAAAGAACTTGTAACATCCCCATTGACTTCGAAATGTTTAACTTTAAAGATCAATACGCTGATTGCTCAGATTTGATTGTCTAATGATGGAACAAGTCAAAACATATTATATCCTGGTGAGCCTCCACAGTGCGAGTGTGAGGCTCAGAGTTCAATACCAGAAATGCAGAAAGCAAAGCAAAGCTAGAATAAAACAGCTCATTATTCATCTAACGTATATAGAATTGTGATGTGTCAATCAAAAACACTTTAAGAAGAAAAGATAATATGAAAAGAAAAAAGATCTAATTTTTATTTTGTTAAAAGCCCTTATCTAGCAATCTATCCTCAATCGAGAAAAATTTTCTTTGTGATGTTGTCAGAATCTTAGTCATTGTAAGCCATGACAGAACAGTATTATTGTTGAAAGGTCATCGTGGGGAACAAAGGTACAAGTGAAGGAAGGCCAAGACTGAGAATGAGAAGGGTAGACTCTTTTTTCTAGATATATTCTTAAATTTCCTGGTTCTTCTCATAGAACTTCTAATTATGATATGACAGTGATATTTCTACTCATGTGAAAAAATCTCAATGGCTAGTCTTGTTCTCAGATGAGAAACCAGAAAAATCATAATAACAAATATAGTAAAAATTAATAATTATCATGGGACATGGATATAAAAGGGGGTAATATATAAATATATAATTACAATATTGTATTGTTAATATAATATATATTTGTATTGTATTCACATATAGGTATATATTTGCATATGGACATTTCTAGGTATATATGAGGGTACATACATATACACATATCTACATATATATGTGTAAACAATATAAATATATCCACTAAGCACAGTTTAAAAAGCTAGAAAGAGGAAAGGGAACATAGGAAGATGTTGGAGAGAGCAAACTTATTCAGAAATAGATTGTTAATATGTGTACAATTCTCATATTTAAAATCTCAATATAACTAATGCATAATGACTTGAATTATGAAACAGAATTATGTAAAGCCATTACATTTGGTCATGTTAATATAAATATTGTTACATGTACTTAAATTCTTTTCCTCTTTCATACACAAATTAATATCCAGAAAATATTTAAAGGTGAAGACAATGCTTTCTAAGAGTCATAGTTTAAAATATGGACTTTTAGTTTAATTTAGGGATTATGGACAAACGTATACACTTAGTTGTTATATATATATGTATATATGTAATTACAGACATTATTCTCTATATATTGCACAACTATGTATGTATATTTTTATCTATCTATGTATATATATATATATTTATATATAGATATATTTATATATCTATAAAACCTTTTTTGTGTGTATAGAACAATACACTTTTTCTGCTTTAATTTTTTTCTTTACAGTCTTTTCTGCCAAATGATTTTACATTCAAGTGAATTTCAAGAATCCAGAATTGTGATTCTTTAATTTTTTCGTATTAGGGTTTGAACTCAGAGCCATGCTTCCTTGCTCCACTTTAACTGGATAGAGCTTTACCACTTGAGCCACACACCTACTTATATTTTTGCTGATAGTTTTGCAGAGAGGCAGGACATTTCTGCCAAAGTTAGCCTCAATACTCAGTTCTCTAGATCTTAGCCTCAAGTGTGGTTAGATATTTCAGGTGTGAAACCCTGAAAACTAGCTAAAAATTATAGATGCTGTAAATTCAGGCTTACTTTAACGTGTAATGGGTTCTAGATATCATGCCTGTCATAAATTTCAAATTTAGCTGTTTCTTTTTCAATATTTTTCTTACTGTACTCCATAAACTTAGAAAGGTCCCTGTTTCTTCTTTAGGTGTGAGCTCATTCCTCACTTCCCTTTGTTGAAATGTTTCTTCCATCATTTGATTTCAGAAAAAAAAAAGAAATTTATGCCACAATTGCAACTAGAACTACTCATCCAAGACAAGAGTTTTAAGTGAATCAGTCAAGAACATTTGTTAGATTCATGCTTAGTTTGATTTTACAAGTATATTTGATTATCTACCCCTTTAGTCTATACTGTGTATATTGTTCATTGTTTGGAAAACAGATGTTGAAATGCCTTGAATGTAGACAGAGAAAACAAGCAGATAAGGGAGGAAGTGGCACTGTGGCTCAAATGGTAGAGCACTAGCCTTGAGCTGAAGAGCTGAGGGACAGTGCCCAGGCCCAGAGTTCAAGACTCACGATGGACCAAAAAAAGGAAAAAAGGAAAAAGGAAAAGAAAAGAAGACAAAGGAAGGAGACATACAATATTTCAACACTTTAACCCAGGAAATTAGAATGGTTCCTGTAGTTTATGGAAGGTTTTAAATACTTAGTGCACTCATGAAGTGGACTAGGGAATGGTGTACTTGGTAAGCAGCAGCAAAAATCTACTGAAGAGTAATCTTTGTTTTAATAAGACCAAGACAGCACAGGATGAGAAATTTCCATCTGTAATGTACTGCCCAGGGTAGAACTCAGAAAGAAATCATATTTAAATGAGATAAGACTTTGTAAGGCAATTACACTAAAGAAAGCAAGAGCAAATCTGGGTGCTGGTGGCTTACACCTCATATCCTAGCTATTCAGGAGGCTGAGATCTGAGGATCAGTGTTTAGCTTCAAACCATTATCCAAACCATAATCTTCAGAGTTCAGGGCCATAGGAGCCCAGATTTAGGAATTTTTTTAAATCCACATGTAATGTCCAAGAGTTGGAGTTCATTCACAGATATGAAATGTCACCAGTGCTGCCCAGCCCCCACCTTGTTGCAGCTGAGTAGCAGGACAATCATATCCCCTAATAGAGTTCCTCACCATCCCAGAGAGAATGAATATTGCAGACTATCCCCCAGAATGCTCCAGTGTTAAAACAAAATAGTCAAAATATTAACCCAGATAGAATAGACACACAGAAGTAAAGGAGATCTCACCAAGGCAGTTTAGTTCTGTGAGGAAGGGAGCCTAGACATTCTACCCAGAGTCAAGCAGGCATGCCAGGCAGGGTGGCCCTTGAGCTTTTTATCTTAACACAAGGAGTGGTGATGTCTCTGAGACACAGTAGTTGTTGGGCTCACATTTTTTGCTTGACTTTCAGGGGCTGATTTAAGGAATGTGCGAAGCACATTCTGTTCTTTTAACTCCATTGGTAAGGACTTCATAGCCTTGACACCGCTGGCTGGTTATGAACAATATAGCTGATGGTTACAGTTTGAAGTTAAGATATGAATTATTCCAGTAAGTGTGTGTTAACAGATGGTAACTTGCTGCAAGTTGGAGACACTTTGGTTTGACAGAATAGATCGCTTTTTGTCAAAATAGCATCAAGAAAAAGCAGATTACAAATGCTCTATAACTCAAGAACTGGGTAACTTTATTTCACAAAATTTTAGGAGAGTCTATTTCTGGTAATCAAACACACATAAACAAAAAAGACCAGGATTAAATGAGATATTATTCTATGCAAACTACTCACAGATTATTTTTTGTATTTTGTTGTGTTCTTGCTTGTGAGGCTTGAATTTAGAGCCTGGGCACTCTCCCTGGGTTCATTTTGCTCAAGGATGGTGCTCTAAAACCAAAATAGTGATTTTCTGGTGGGTTATTGGAGATAAGAGTGTCTTGGACTTTCCTGTCTGTGCTGGCTTCGAACGGAGATCCTCAGAATTCAGCCTCCTGAGTAGCTAGGATTATTAGGCATGAGCCATCAGTACCCATCTTATTTTTGTATTTTCTAACTTACACTCAAACCTGCAACAAGAAGACGCATTTTAGTATCAGCTAATTGTGCTTAATCATCCTTTTATATGGAGTAGGAAATTAATGAAATGTCTAAGCCTGCTCTATATGATAGCCACTAGTGAATCATACATAGTTATTAGACATGTAAAAATGTGGTTAGTACACAGGACTACTAGAAGAAAATCTTGAAGAAAGCTGAGACAGTTGGCTGCAGTTGGGGCCAGGTGAGACAGAGGAGCACAAGTATACTGTGTATTAGAGAAGGTCCCTGGCAACTTTCCTGTTCTGATGTCAAGACAAAGGCTGTTATTAGAGTTCTTGATTATAGCCATTCTAACTAGGGTGAGGTGGAATCTCAATGTTGTTTTGATTTGTATTTCGATTATGGCTAGGGAATTTGAGCATTTCTTCATGTTTCTATTGGCCATCCTTCTTTCCACTTCAGAGAAGTTTCTCTTCAAGTCTTTAGCTCACTTATTTATTGGGCAGTTGTTTCTTTGAGGATTTGTTGTTGGGGGATTTAATTTTTTGAGTTCCAATTATATTTTAGATATGAGAACCCTTGGCCGTTGTATGGGTAGTGAAGATCTTCTCCCAATCCATGGGCTTTCTATTGATCTTGCTAGCTATGTCCTTTGCCATGCAGATGCTCTGCAATTTCATGCAATCCCATTTGTCCAACATTTCTTTGATTTCTTGTGTTTCTGGGTCTCTATTAAGAAAATTTTGGCCTACTCCAAGGAGACCTAGAGTTTCTCCTATTCCATCCTATAATGTTTTCAGAGTGTCTGCTTTGACTCCAAGGTCTTTAATCCATTTGGAGTTGATTCTGTTGCAGGCTAATATATAAAGATCTAACTTAATTTTTCTACAAGTGATTAACCAGTTTTGCCACTTACTGAAGAGACTGTCTTTCTTCCATTCTACTTTTTTAGCTCACTTATCGGAGATTAGATGGCTATGGTCTGTAGGTTCATTTCTGTGTTTTCAATTCTATTCCATTGGTCCTGAGGTCTGTTCTTGTGCCAGTACCAAGCTGTGGAGGGGATGTGGACAGAAGGGTACCCTACAGAATTTTTGGTGGGAGTGTAAACTTGTTCAACAACTTTGGAAAGTAGTATTAAGGTTCTTCAAAAGACTCCACTTAGAGCTCTCCTATGACCCAGCAATCCCAATATAGGGCATTTTCCCAAATGATCACAAACAAGACCATATTAACGTTCCCAGCACAACTATGTTTATTGCAGCATTATTTACCATAGCTAAGATATGGAACCAACCCAGATGCCCCTCAGTAGATAAATGGATCAAGAAAATGTGGTATATATACACAATGGAATTCTATGTCTCCATCAGAAAGAATGACATTTCCTCATTTGTTAGGAAATGGAAAGACTTGGAAACAATTATATGAAGTGAAGTAAGCCAGGCCCAAAGAAACATAGGTCCCATGTTTTGCTTTATTTGCAATAACTAGTATATTTCTAAGACAAGCAGAAAAGATCAGATAAGTTGATGTTAGGTGAAATGAACCCCAAGATAATTATTGAAATGTTTTTTTCTTTCTTGTGATTGATTGTAACATATTTATAAGATGATTTCTTTATTGGTTTATATGTCCCTCCCCCACGGTATAACCCCTGCTTTGATTGTAATTGATGTTGGTATAATTTGTGGAGGGGGAGGGCAAAAACAAACCGTTTAAATAGGAATACAGGTGGACCCATTGCAACAATGAGATGTACAAGTCGTTATGTTGAAAAACGAACTTTACAAATTTGGCCAGGCAGGATGGGGGTGGGGGAAGATGGGAAGGGATTGGAAGAGGAAATAAAGGAGGAGGCAACAATGCTTGATAAGAAATGTACTCATTACCTTGCACATGTAATTGTAACCCCTCTGTACGGTATTTTCACAATAAAAAATTTTAAAAATAAATCAAATGGGGAACATGGTACACTACGTGTGGGATAGAGACCTGGGAGGTAGGGGGAACACATTCAGAACCAGATTAGAAACTTGCAGTAAGGAGTGAGTGAATTGTGGCACTTGCACAATCTGGCAGTCTGGAGGACTGGATGGAAATTATTTGAACGGTATTTCTGCGATGTAAAATATGTGGACCAAGTTGTTATATGAGGAAACAGATCATAAAATGATGCAGTATCCAGCATCCATACTGTCTGTCACTCACTCATCCCCTAAGCTCTGGGGTCTAATCCCTCCATAGTCCCAGCATAAGAGGGACTATGACAGTGGTCTGAGAGCAACCACTCAGGATAACTTGGTGATTGTAATTATGGGATGGAAGACATTGTCTTGAGCAGTCTCCAGTACAACTAGAGTTAATCCTAGTTAATCAGCCCAAGTGGGCAGGTTAGATGGGGAGGGCAAACAGGAGCTGGTGCTGCCCTGCTCCCCAAATAGGTATGTGGATGGGGGAGGACTGTAGGAGCAGGTCTCATGGTGTCTCTATCCACTGTGTCTGGATTACAATGATCCCACAATGCAAATCTGTTTCTAGCTGACCAATAAGATACAAGAATCAAGGCCACACCCACATTATGTGCTTCCTAGTACCACTGGCATTTCCCTCTATTGGCTCATACCACTACCGGCAGGTGAAGGAAGGTGGTGACTGAGTGAATTTCAGAGATCCTGTAGGAAGTGGGTGATTGCAAGAATAGAGGTGATTTCAGAAAGCCTGGGAATATGGTCCTTCCACCATCCCTATCCCAGTGCTGGGATATCTATCCAAACCAGACACACATGCACAATAAAATTTTCTTTAGGCAAGAAACTATAGAAAGAGTATCTGGAGAGAAATTTTCCTGGTGGACCAACTGAAACCAAAAAAAAGAAAACTAAAAACAGAGGTAACCTCAAAACAAACATTACTGGGGACTGTAAATCAGCTAAGGGTGAGACCAAAGACCATGCATACCTGGAATTTTCCTCTGGTTCCTTTCCTGCTAGTGTACTTTCCACTAACACTGGAATCACTAACAATATGTCAGAAAGCCTAATTCACCCCAAGAGAGTAACCAAAATATAAACAAAGGTAATAGGAGAGAAGGCATGGGTGGAGACAAAGCTAGAGACCATGAAAGAATTAATGACCAAATTAAGGCTAGAGAGAGACATGTTGCAGGGGACTTGAAGTTGGAGAAGTCCATGAGAAAAGACAAAAGGCTCAACAGATGAACCAACTGAGAGATGAGAAAGAGCAATGGTGCGATAAGTGTTTGACCTAGAGACCAACATGGTGGAACTTCAAAGGCAGTTGGCAGAGCTTCCCTCCAAGCAGCAGCATGGAGGACCAACTCAGACCAAGCTACAGCTGCCAGCCAAGACCTATTAGTCGCAGAAGTAACAACAGAAATGGGAGAAGAAGTGTTACATTCAAAGGTGGGAAAACTAGAGCCTCAGTCTCCAGAATCTTTAGCAGCAGGAGTGGCTGTGGTAACTGGAGCATCAGGGAAAGACCTGGGACCTGCATGAGTTCTTCAAGACAATGGGAAGATTACACAAACATGAGGCCATGAGATGCACAATTTTGCATAACCTAGAGATCAAAGAGCAGCTGGGCCAGGTACAGGATGTCTTACATAGGCTAAGAAAGAGGAGAAGGTCTCTACTTTGCTGCACTCACAGCTGCAGGTGAAAGAAGAAGCTGGACCAGCAAGAGGAGAAGTTAGAAGAATGGAAAAAGATGGCTGAGTTAAGGAGCCAAGTGGCTCAACATGAACAGCTGCAGGAGCTCAGAGCTACCTGTGAACAGCACAGGGCCTACAAACTGCAGTTGACCTTAAAGAATGAGGCCTTGCCACAGTACCTGCAGAAGTACACACAACTGCTGGACTAAGTTGGAGGACCAAGAAGGTCCATCAAAAATTACACAACAATTTTGATATGCCTTAAAACACCAGACAGAAACAGGACCAGCTGTGGGCCCCAGCTGAGCTTTTTGGCTTTCACTAGAGAAGGAAGAGTGAGCAAAAAGAAAAGGGGAGACTCTACTTGTTGTGACTGTCCTAGAAGACAGACAACCCAAAGACCAGGTGGGATTTTTATCTTTATCCATTGGTGAATTAAAGAAGGCGAAGCTCAGCCAGCAGCTGCAGGAGCAACATACCTACTGTGGGTGCCTGACCAATCTGGTAGTCAAGAGCCACAGAAAGCTGAAGCAGTAGGGTTTCTTCTTCAGGAGTTGAAACCATGGGATAGAAAGCAGGACACACAAATGCCCAAGTAGACCCTGAAATTCTGCTTCATCCACAAGCTGCCTAAAAAAGGTGGGCTTCCAGAAGCAAGTGGATAAACTCCAACATCGATGCAGCCAGCTGTCAAAAAGCACCATTGAAAAGTCCCTAGAATTCTATAAAGAACAGACGGAAGTACTGGATGAGCTATATCAGAAGAAAGATGAGTGTGTCAACCAGCTCTCCCAGGAGGAGAGGGAGAAGAAGAAGGAGCTGCAGGAGCTACTACTGCTTCTTGCAAATGAAGGCACCTGAGATTCAGGACAAGTTCCTGGCAGCCATCCAAACCCCTGCTGATGAGGGCCCCTCAGACCTATCAGGCTCCAAGAAGAGGGAAGTTATCAAGGAGCAACATGATTATGAAGAGTTAAAGCTTGAAGACTATGTGGAGCCTGCCCAAGGAGAGGCTGGGGTACCTTCGCATCTCAAGGACCTCTACTACAGAGCAGATTGTGCTACAACAGCTTGCTATTCAAGCACCTACATGAGCTTGCAGGCTAGGGCAATGAAGGCTGCAGGACTGAGGCAAATGACAACTTTGAGATCATTTTTGCATGAATACCTGGAGGCGTCCAGCTGGGGAACAGGGCTCTTGTCCTCTAACTTACTTTGTTGCATGAGGACTAGTTGGAATTCTCTCATGCCTAATTATAAGGGATGAGAGAGGGGAGGAGCCAAACATACCAGTGGCCTCTGGGAGGTGGCCCAAATTCTGGAGACATTTAACAGTCCGTTCATTACCAGGAAAGGGGCTCAGGTGTAGGTTTCGACAAAGTGTAAATTCTTTACAAAGCAAGTTGGAGAGTGATGGCATGGTTTTATATTACTATATTATAGTAATAATGGAAAATGTTTGATGTCACAGTTTAATAATAGTGTATTTTAATTTCATGACATTACATATTCTTAATTTTTATGCAATATTTTGATATTACTTTATTGTATACATTATATCAATCATTTCATGATGTATGTTGTATGTCAGTAGCATTACTTAGATTTTTGAAAATGTAAAGAATGCTGAGCTGGGCAATAGTGAATTTTCTTTTTTGTATGTTAAAAAGTTACAATGGTGATAGTGAGATGAAAAAATAATAAAACCACGGAAAAAAGAAAACATTAATGCTGAAATCCTGGAACAAACAGAGATGTGAGATGAACAATTGGAAGTCTAACACAAGACACATGGATTACAGAAATGTAATCCAAAAATAAGAATATAGAATATGAAATATCTATGGATATTGCGTATCTTAATAAATTTTCAGTGGAACCTATTGAAATGATATATGTTGAATATTATTTTTGAACTAAAAAATAAAATTCAAACTAGTATGTTACTTAGTCTTTGTAAAGTGGATTAGATTCTGCAGGTGTAATGATATACCTTTGACTCAGGTAATAAATTGAAAATTCAGAAACATGTATTCAGTATTTAAATAAAAAAGTAATTACACAAATTGATCTAAATGCCAAATGTATCATCTGTCTTAGATCTGTGTATTAACTTAAAATCACATTCCTTATGAAGCAGAATAAATAGCTGAACTAATATTAATGTCTCTAAAGTATTTTCTTTTTTTTTTTAATTTTATTTTATTTTATTTGAGAACATACTGTACAGAGGGGTTACAATTACATTGGCAGGATAATGCATACATTTCTTACCAAGCATTGCAGCCTCCTCCTTTGTTTACCCTTCACCTCCCTTCCCAGCCTCCCCCCTCCCCCCCACCCAATCATACCCCCCTCCCCCCCCACACCGACATTGTAAAGCTTGCTTTGACATGACATTTTGTAATTCTCCTTGTTACAACAGGTCCACCTGAGTCCTTAAACGACTTGTTTGTCCCCATCTCCTCCACATGTTATACTGACATCAAATAAAGTGAAAGCGGGGGTTACACTGTGGGGGAGGGACATACAAAGCAACAAAGAAATAATCTTATAAATGCGTTAGAAACACATGCATGAAAGAAACGAAAACATTAAAATACATATTTAAGGGTTCGTTTTCCTAACATCACATTATCTGATCTTTTCCGCTTGACTCATACCTATACTAGATATTGCAAATAAGGGAAACCATGGGACCTATGTTTCTTTGGGCCTGGCTTACTTCACTTAATATAATTTTTTCCAAGCCTTTCCATTTCCTAACAAATGGGGAAATGTCATTCTTTCTGATGGAGGCATAGAATTCCATTGTGTATATATACCACATTTTCTTGATCCATTCATCTACTGAGGGGCTTCTGGGTTGGTTCCATATCTTAGCTATGTAAAGTATTTTCTTAATTAAAATAATTCCCACAAGAAAAAGGTTAGTGTAAAAATCACCTTTGAGCATACTCTACAACTCTGGTGTGAAAAATTAAACAAAAGTAATGAATTATATATAGCTCCATATTCATAGCTTTTATGAAATTTTAATGAATTACTTTAAAATGTCCTTCATTTTTGAAATCGGTTCAGAATTCTTGCATAAATTAAAATTGGAGAACTACATTACCAATAGAAAATGAATACAGTATTTTTTATGAGATTAGAAGTCCAATGAGAATAGAAAGATTGAAATGGCTCAAGTGGTGAAGCACCTGACAAGCAGGAGGCATGACAATTTCCAAATAAAAAACTTGGATGATCATCTAATAACTCCACAATGTAAGCTTAGCTAATTTTCAAAACCACAAGATACAAAGTCACCTACATTCTGGTGGAAAAGTAATTAATGCATAGTACGAAAATAAAAGATACAAAAAGGTAAGGAAAAAAAAGGTTTTCCAATCCTGTATAAATTTAACCTGCACCTAACCAAAATACACAGCACTTGTCACTGTCTAAGAAAATTGTAAGAGGCATTTCCTTGAAAGAGGAAGTTAAAGGTGTGGTTGCCAGGATGGAAATTCCAACTCCAAATGATATGTAAATCAACCTCCCTAAATGAGAACTCAGGTACACACCCTTTTCTAGGCCCACTGCCCTGAATCAAAGGACCTTTTACTCCTCCTTTTGTGAAAGGCAACTTTCTTTACACTTTTTTTTTACCACCTGCCGACTGCTGACACATTATATAGAGGAGTCACTGGGCCAGGGTTTCTTTATCTTGACCATGGCAGTGTGAGTTTTTGGAATGTGTTTAAGAGTTCCCTTCTCTGGAGATATCCCATTGGCTATTTCCAATTTGCTGTCAGACCCTTTTTCTCCAATGATAAACCATTATTAGTGAAGATTCTATATGTTGGGAACTCTATAGCAGAGAACCTTTCTCAAATGAAGCAAACCATTAATACTGTACTAATTTGAATTTCTTTGCACAGTAATCCCATTTTGTTATGAAATATGGAGGTAACATATAATAAAATATAAAATGTAAAAAATAATGAAGATAAGATAAAGTAGCAACAATGCAACAAGAGAGCAAAAAACTATTTAAAAATTGCTATAAAAATAAACCCATGCAAAAATGAGTCCCCAGTGACTGTTTTCACCATGAAAGAAGGTGAATCTCAGAATAACAGCAAAAAACAAAACAAAACAAAACAAAAACCATTTAATTCAGTGGGCATTTTTGTTTTCCCAGTAATCCTTGCTACTCAGCAGGCTGAGCAGGATGGCAGTTCATAGCCAGTTCATATAGGAAAGTCCAAAAGACTCATCTTCAATTAACCACCAAAGTGGAGCTGTGGTCCAAGTAGTAGGAGAAAAAAAAAGCAAAGCAAACAACAACAACAACAACAACAACAACAAAAAACCCTCACGAATACTGCTCATGCCCTAAGTTCAAGCCCCAAGTACATCCTAGAACAAAAAAGCAGTATTAGTTTCGTTGACTCAACGTTCTAAAGCAGGCTTTTGATGACTAGATCCTGTTATCCATCCTGGGAAGAAAAAAAAAGAAACACCTCTATACTAGACCATTGGGGTGTTTAAACTTTCTATTAGATTGGATTCTTTAAGTTGTAGTACTAATTCCTAAAAATAAAATAAAATGAACTGGAATACTTAGAGAAATTGCTGGTAATAATGGGGAAGAAAGAAAGTGAATGGTTGAACACTAAAGATGAAGGAATGGCTTTAGAAAAAATAAGTCATAATGTTTTAGGGTAAAAATGAAGAGAACATTAACTCAGGCTAAGAGATTAATAATAACAATGGCAAAGCTCAATTTATACATTAGGCATACTGAGAGATTAACAATAGCCAACAATTGTAACAATACAACAGTTTGCTGTCCAGTTGTGATGGCTCTTTGTTGGTGTCTGTCTTTTACTCTATGTACCCAATTATCGTGCCATCATCCCTGCTGTCATTATCATATGAAGATAAAAAATAATGCTTAGCCAGCTCCAGTGGTGCACTCCCTGTAATCCTAGCTACTCAGGAAACAGATCTGAGGATCTCGGTTCAAACCCGGCCCAGGCAGGAAAGTCGTAGACACTCATCTCCAATAAACCACTAGAAAACTGGAAGTGGTGCTATGGCTCAAGTGGTAGAGGGCTCACCTTGAGCTGAAGAGATGAGCGAAAGCACCAGACCCAGAGTTCCGCAGCACTAATGACAAAAATTTTTAAAAAAGAAAAATTAAAAAGATTGTTTGATAATCAATGCCTGAAAGTCAATGATACAAACATAGTGTTAGGCTACTATTTAGCTTCTGGCAATTCAGATAGGGGATTATGCTTTCAAAGCTAATGGATCAACACCAAGAAAGGTACAAGATTGATTATAGTAACAAAACCACAAATGGGAAAGGTTATGCCAAGGATACTACAGAACCTGTAACCCTAAAGAGAATATTCTGATAGGATAAAACTTATTGCAAATTGAATATTAATAATGTGTTCTTGAAATCCAATGTATATAATATATATATGTTTATGTCTATGATAATTTTTAGATCATTCTCAAAAATGGCATGGAGTTATTAAATTATATATCAGAATACCACATCATTTTATAATAAAAAGGCATAAATGATATTTAAAATAAAGATAAGAGAAATAGAGTGGAAGAAGAGCTCAGGGACAGATCTTCTACCCTGAGTTCAAGTCCAGCACTGACAGACAAACAACAAGAACAACAACATCGGAAGGATGAATTTGTATGGAAAATGGACTTGGGAGGAAGTGACCTAGGAGCCTAGGATGTTTGTTGACTCACAGTCAGGTGATCATCGACAGTCAGGTGATTACTGGTCTGATTAAAGCAGGTGATGGGAAAGCTGGGAGGGGCTGCTCTGTGGGCAGACTTAACCCTGATCACAACTCAAGCAAGAGATAATTCTTGTCCTCTCAGCTTTGTGCAAAGTGTGAATCAGAAGATCTCAGTCCAGGGAACCTAAGCATAAACTCAATTTTCTATTCCAAAAGCAAAAGCAAACAGAAGAGGACATGGCTTAAGTGGTAAAGTACCAACCCAGCATCAGGCCTGACAAATTACAAATTAATGAAGACCCACAAGATACAATGGATGATGCCACGAATGTGTCCTACAGTCCGGTGGAAAAGTAATAAACTCATAGTCCAAAAATAAAGCATACACAGAAGTAAAAAACAAAACAAAACAAAATAAAACAAACACAATAAACTTTTCCAACCCTGGACAAACCTAAGTTGCACCTAACCCAAATCACCTAACCAAATTGCAAGTCCTTGAAAGAGGAAGTAAAAGGTGGGGTTGTCAGGATGTAAATTCCAACTTCTATTGATATGTAAATCAGCTTCCCTAAACAACCAATCAGAGACACTTCCTTTCCTGGGCCCACCCTCTTTCAGTATAAATAGAGTGGAAGTCTGAGACTCAGGCATTGCTGAAGATCCCTCAGGAGGAGGAGGCTGTTTGGAGCTTGGATACTCCAGGTGAGGATCAGAGTGGGAGAATCTACTCCTCTTTTAATTCTTCTTTCCTTGGTTTGGTGTTGTTGTTGGTGGTGGTGTTTTGTCGGTTGTGGGGATTGAACCCAGTGGTAGGGCAGTGTTGCTGGGCCTCTTTGTTTTCAAGACTGGGCATTATCCCTAGGTCACTTTGTGGACAAGTTTAGTGCTTTACCACTTGAATCACAGCCCACTTGTGATTTTGGAGTGGTAAATAGGAGATAAGAGTCTGTGTCAGGGGGACTTTGGTGCCCAGGCCTGCTTCAAAGCTTGATCCTCATATCCCAATCTATTGGGTAGCTAGGCTTTTAGGGGTGAGTCACCAGCACCTCATTAGATTCTAGGAATGATGGATCCTGACATTGTCCAGGCCTTCCAGAAGGAACTGAGCTGTGGCATCTGTATGAATACTTTCATAGAGCCAGTCACCCTAGAGTGCGGGCACAGTTTTTGTCGACCTTGTCTCTTCCTTTGCTGGGAAGAGACTCCAGCCAGGTGCCCAGGATGCAAGGGACCCTGCCAGCAGACAAACCTGAAAACCAACGTGGTTCTGAGGAGCCTGGTGGCCATTGCCAGAAGAGCCAGACTCAGGCAGTTCCTGAGCTCTGAGGAATACATGTGTGGGACACACAGGGAGACCAAGCAGATGTTCTGTGAGGTAGACAGGGCCCTGCTCTGTAGGAGCTGCTCCATGTCTCAGGAGCACAGGGCTCACAAACACCATTCTATAGAAAGGGCTGCTGATGTGCAGAGGAAGATGATTTCAAAGCAGGTGCATGCTGTATGGGAAAAGACTCAAGAAAACCAGCACAATTTACAGGAGAAGAAGAGACTCACCAACCAATGGATTTATTATGTGAACCTCTACCGAGACATGACTAAGGATGTTTTTAGAATGCTGCAGCTTTTTGTCCAGGAGGAGGAAAGATATCATTCCCAGCTACTGATCAATGAAGGAAGAGCCATGTTACAGCAACTCAGAGAAAGGGAAACCTAAATGCTTCAGAAGAAGCATCAGCTCAGGAATATGTTTCAGGAGCTGATCGAAACATACCAGAAGCCAGATGTGGAACTGCTTCAGGGTGTAGAGTTGACCCTAGAAAGCTGTGTGTCAGTGTTGGTCTTCATGCCACTTCCTCTGAGGCCACAGCTCAGTGCCCCTCCCATGCCTGGAATGAAAAAGAAGCTCAATCAGTACCGGGTGGAGATTGCCTTCAATGAAACTATGGGGAATCAAGGTCCTGGGAGCAGTGTTAGACATGACCATCAATATGCGGTTTTGAATTCTGAAGACTCCCTCCACTTCACTGCTTTTGGATGCCAAGTCTTCAGCTCTGGGAAACATTACTGGGAAGTTAGTGTGGATGAGTCTTCGACCTGGCCCTTGGGAGTTGTTACTGATTCTGTCATAGGGAGCAACCTCAGTGAATCTGAGGACGTTTTCCTCCTTTTGTTTGTGAAAGAGAACACACTTTACACCCTTTTTACCACCTTCCCATTGCTGTCTCAATATGTAGAGAAGCCTCTGGGCCGGGTTGGTTTGTTTCTTGATCTTGAGCATGGCAGTCTGAGTTTTTGGAATGTGGCTAAGTGTTCCCTTATCTGGAGATACCCCAATGATTCTCTCTGATTTCCTGTCAGGCCCCTTTATTCCAGTGGTATCCCGGTGTCTTAAGTGAAGAGACTCTCTATGTGTTGGGAACTCTATGGCAGAGAACCTTTCTCAAATGAAGCAAACCACTAATACTGTACTAATTTAAATTTTTTCATGAAATATGGTGGTAACTATAAAATGTAAAAACCAGTATTAAATGAAGATAAGATAAAGTAGCAACAATGCAACAAGAGAGCAAATAAATATTTTAAAATTGTTATAAAAATAAACCCATGCAAAATTGAGTCCCCAGTGATGGCTTTTCACCCTGAAAGCAGTTGGAATCCAGAATAACAACAAAAAGCAACATTGAATGCAGTGGGCACTGTTGTTTTACCAGTAATCCTTGCTAATCAGCAGGCTGAGTTCTGAGGATGGCAATACATAGCCAGGAAAAACAGATAAATCCAAGTGACTCTTATCTCCAAATAACCACCAAAGTGGAGTTGTGTTCACATGGTACAAGAAAAAAATTCCCACAAGAACAAGGCTCATGCCCTAAGTTAAAGCCTCAGGAAAAGCTAGTACAAAAATACAGTACTAGTTTCAGTGACACAAAGTTCTAGAGCAGCCTTTCTATTAATAGGTCCTATTATCCATCCTGGGAGGAAAAAAACAAACACCTCTCTCCTAGAGCATAGGGGTCTTTACACTTTCTATTAGATTGGATTCTTTAACTTTCGGTACCAATTCCTAAACAAGGGGGAAAAATGTATACTCAGACAAAGAGCTGGTAATAATGGAGAAGAGACTAAATGGTTGAACACTAAAGATGAAGGCCTGTCTTTAAATAGAAGAAATAAGTCATCCTTTTGGGGGGTAAAAATGAGCAGAGAGATTCATAATAATAACTATAGCAGGGCTGGGAAGGTGGCTCAGTGGTAGAGCGCTTGCCTTGCATGCCTGAGACCCTGGGTTTGATTCCTCAGCAACACATAAGAAAAAAGAAACAGCCGGAAGTGGCGCTGTGGCTCAAGTGATAGAGCACTAGCCTTGAGCTGAAGAGCCAAGGGACAGCGTCCAGGCCCACAGTTCAGGCCCCATTACCGGACCCCAAAAAAAAAAAAACCAAAAAAATAAACACAAACCATAACTATGGCAAACCTTAATTTATATATTAGGCATACTGAGAGGTTAACAAGAGCCACCACTTGTAACAATATAACAGGATGCTTTGCAGGTGTGTTGGCTCTTTTTTGGATAATTAATTGTAGTTCTTTGATCCCCTGTGGCATTATCATATGGAGTTAAAAATGCTTACTTTTTTGTTTCCCTTTCACCCTATATATTTAATTGTTGTGTGTTCATCCCTTCTGTAATTATCTTATTGATGGGCAAAAGCTGCTAACTTGAGATTCAATGATATGAATGTAGGGTTAGACTGCTACTTCCCTGTTGGAAATTCAGATATAGGAGAATTTGCTTTTAAAGCTCATGGTTCAACAAACAAGAACAGATAAGGTTCAAGATTGATTCATAGTAATAAATCCTGGAAGGTGAAAGCTTATGTCATCGATACTATAGAACTTACTACCCTAAAAATAATATCCTAGATAATTTTCTAAAGTTTATAGCAAATAGAGTATTAATAATGTGCTCTTATAAAACACACACACACACACACACAAACACACACACACACACACACACACACACACACACATGAGCATTAGTAGGTTCTCTTATCAGTTTATCATATATATTAATTTACCATTTCATTTTAATATAAGCTTAGTCATATATGGTGTTTATTAGCCTTTTGCTCCAACATAAAACTCAAGGACAGTGCATAGATCCTTAGTTTAAGCTCCTAAATGGATAAGTCACAATAGAAAATAGACATGGAGAAAGTAACCTCAGATTCAAGGATCCTTTTCTGACTCACAGTTAGGTGATGGACAGTCAGGTGATTACTGGGTTCAGGCTGGTGAAGGAGATGGGTGTAGGCTTCCTGCAGACCCAACAATGATCACATCCCATCCAATAGCTAGTCAAGTTAGCATATGTCTGCCATCTCAGCTATATACAAAGTCTCAATAGGAAGATCTCAGTCCAGGAAAGCCTAAGCATTAACACATTAATACAAAAATAAACTAAAAAATGGTATGTTGTATACAGTTCTGGTACTGTACTGTTGAATTCATACCATTTGCTTAAACTCTGCTAACCAATTTACTTAACTCTAAATGTTAATAACAATGCAATGATGTTGGTCCAGTTTTTCAATTTAGAAAACCATAGGCAGGTGTTAATAAACATAAGGTGGTGCTGAGTTTATTAGAAGAATGTTTGTGTGGTCATGTTTCACTGTATAAATGTGAGTATAAAGAATTCAGTGCAGTCTTTACCTTCCCACACGTGTTTTAGGGTGACCTCACCTTTCTAGTATAGGATTAAAAGTAGTGTTTGTGACTTTGACCACATTTGACTGTTGTCCTGTGAACTGTTGTTTTTATTTTTCTCTCATTTCCGAGAAAAAAAGATAAATTACTTGCTGTAATCATGCTGTATTTCCCTGGCTTATACATTTAAATTTCTATTGTTTATTTCTGTGAAATCTATGATACATTCTGACATCATTTTGATATTTTATCTAATCATACAAACATATACTATTCCATCTTTCTGCAATAATATCTTTGCATTAGTAATTAGTAATATCCTGGATACTGTATTGTTCATTTCAGAACTTCATGATTATTTTTACTACCGGCATAATTAATGCCATTGACAAAAGAACTCAATAAATTAGATGTAGTCAAAATTTTCTACCTTATATATCTAGAAGCACGAACAAAACTACTTTATTCTTGTTTGGGTTATAAATTTGTGGCATATATTGTTATGGATCTATAGTTTATTTTTTATTGTATTTTATTTATCTATTCATTATTTATTTTTGTTTAATTAATTTATTTTATTTGCTAGTTTTTAAAATATTTTATTTGAATAGTTGGAGAAAGGAGTTGCAATTCAATAAAGTAGTTTTTGAATACAATACATCTTGATCACTTTAATCCCTTTTTAACATTTCCACTCATCTCTCCCAACTGCTTATTCTCTGATTTTTTCTTAATTTTGTGGAATATGCATTGATTTTTTTTTTACTTGCTCCTGTTTTCCACCAATTTGCTATATTCTATGTCTACTTTCATAGTAGAACACTTTAATTTTATGCCTAGCAGGAGAGACTGTGCAACTCCCAAATTCCAGAACATTTATTTATTTTTACTTTTGTTAAAGATTATCTATTATTCCATTTAAAAATCATTTTATGTGTAATTGAAAAATGTTATATTTGTTAAATTAATTCTATAAAATTTAGGGATTCTTTGTATTTTGAAAGTATATTTGATCATTATCACCTTGGAATATTCTCAAATATTCGTCATTCAGAAGGAAATCTTATACCTGTCTGCAGCTATTCTGAATTCTCCTTAGACTTCCAACGCCAAAGAAACTAATATTATGCCTCATTTTGATAATTCAAAAATTTCATGAAAATCAA
Organism: Dipodomys merriami; assembly: GCF_024711535.1. NCBI lineage: Eukaryota > Metazoa > Chordata > Mammalia > Rodentia > Heteromyidae > Dipodomys > Dipodomys merriami. The sequence goes on along the minus strand of NW_027202504.1, from coordinate 193,907 downwards.
ATCATTTTATGTGTTATTTTGTGTCTAGTTCTTTCTATCTAGCCTGTTGTCAGTGTTTCCACTAATATCAATTCTCCATTTCTCTTTTTTACTTGATAATGGGCTATTTCATGAGTATAATATGTTTTGTGATCTGTTTTCCTATTGGTCAGCCTGAAATTTTTTTTCAATTCTTTGGCTGTCATAGATAATATTGCTGTGATGATGCACAAGTTTTGAACTTAAGTGTATAAAAACTATAGGCAAACTTTCTAGGCTGTACAAAGTTTCTAGGCTGTTTGGTGTTTCTGTAACTAACTTCGTGAGGAACTTTTACACACTAATTTCCAAGATGAATGTGCTATTTTACAGTGTATGAGAGCTTCAATTTCTTTACATCCTTGCCAAACCTACTAATGCACATCTTCTTTTACCCATTCTGGTGAGTATCAAATGACATATCATTTCTATTTTATAAGTGATTTTACATGTGCTAATGCTATTAACCTCCTTTCCTCTGTTTACACATTGTTCGATTAAGAAATTTCAAGTCAAATTCTTTGTCCATTAATTTAGTTACTGGTCCATTTTTTCCTTGCTCTCCAATTCTTTTCTTTTGGAATAGGAGTGTTTACACCATGTTATTATATATTGAAAGTATGGTGCTCCTCATCCTCTCTGTCATCCTCTTCCTCTTCTTCTTCTTTTCTCTTCTTTCTCCTCCTTGTTCCTCTTTCTCTACTTCTTTTTTCTCCTCTTCCTCTTCTTCCTTCCTCTTACTCTACCTCTCTGGTTCCTCTTCTTCTTCTTCTCTGCCCCTCTTCTTCTTTCTTGGACCAAAGCTTCATACTGTCCTAGTAAGCACTCTACCACTTAAAACTGGACAATCCTAGTTTGTTTTTCACATAGGGTCTAGTGCTTTTACTCAGGCTTCCCTAGAATTGTGATCCTCCTGTCTTCACTATGAGTAGCTTTAATTAAAGGCATGTGTCTATATACTTGGCATATAATTGGTTTTGCTTTTTTTAAAAAAAATTATTTACTTTTTTTTGTTTTGGTCATGGGGCCTGAACTTGGGCACAGTCCCTCAGCATTTCACTTCAAGCTATCACTTTACCACTTGAGCCACAGTGTCCATTCCAGCTTTTTCTGCTTATATGGTGCTGAGGAATTGAACCCAGGGCCTCATGCATACAAGGCAAACACTCTACCACTGAGCCACTTTTCCAGCCCTATTTTGCTTTATTTTCATGGCAACTCTCAGCTAAAAATTTTCTTTGAGTCTCTGTGCACATTTTGAACCTGGAATTTTGAATGATGTTGGAAGTCAAGGCTACAAAGAATTTTGGAGAGAGGCAATGCTTTCTGTTACCTCTCCTTTTATGCTAGTGTCAGAAGATGAATGTACACCTTTTGGAGACAAAAGTGGAACGTTTTTGGATAAGGAGATGTGTTTGGGTGCTGTGTTCAAATGAAATGGTTAAGTCATATTGTCACTTTGATTGGATTGAAAAATATGCAGGAGAGCAATAACATACACAACTAGGTGTATGGGGGACTGAGTTCCCAGAGAAGTTTAGCAAAGTGGAAAAACACATACTGATTGTGTACTATCCTCAAGTCTAAGAACTTAGAATCAAGGGAGGGAAAATGAGAAACACACTTATTCAGGAGTTCTCTCTCTGCTTACAAATCACCATAATGTGTTACTTATTTCCTTGTCTTGGCCATTTTCTCTCAGCCAAGATCAACTAAAACGGAACCATAAAGCAACATAGCCTTCCCTCCTTTAACTGGTTTTGCATAGGTTATTTCTCAGTGATGAGAGTCTAACACATTGCTGAATTTAAAAATTGATTAATAAACAATTTGAATTAAGTGATTAGAATTGACTTAGTTACAGTGATGAAAATTGACATGCATTTTTAGAGAAGAATGACTGCCACAGTTGTGCATTAAAACTTTCTGAGCTTAGAAATGTATAATACATTACTCAGAGGAATCTTCTGGGAATAAAATCATTGCAATTTTTTAATCAGAAAAAGTAGGAATAATTTTGAGAATATAATTTAAGTCCACTTTTTGAACTTTGAGAAAACAAACACAAAGCTATTTTAATTAGAAAAAGTGTGTTATCTATTAAAGCTATATCAAAAGCTTTTTTAAAAGAAATTCATGTAAATAGGATCTCAGATCAAGAGGAACCAATTAAGAGCTTTACTATTCATACAAGTATGAGATAATTAGGACTAAGTTAGTATAAATAGGAAGAGATGATAAATTGATATGAAGAACACTTAAGGAATAAAAAAATTTTTATTTTCATCTTTATCAAAATCTATTTTTTATATTTATGTACTATATATTCTATATTAACATCTATATGTGTGTATATGTACATATATATATATATATATATATATATATATATATATATATATATATGCATTCACAAGCCTCATGAGTGACAAAAAAATCCAACCAACAAAAAAAACATGGGGAATGTAGTGAAAAAAACACAAATTCAGATATCAAAAGTGGCGTGGTGGGGTCAAGGGGAAAGACTAGACAAATGAAGAGGAAAAGGGGAAGAAAATGCAGGCAAGAGTCTAGTGTATAGCCTACCAAACAGAAGGGGATGGTAGAAGAAAGACTGGTGACAATGTTGAAAGAGGTAACACTGATCAAGGCATATTGTGTTTGTAAGCTGCTTTGTTTTCTGCCAATGCCTTTGTCCAATGACTTAATGATAAGACTAAAAAAATCACAATAAATTACAACTTTTAGCCAGTTACCTGTGGCTCATAACTGTAAATCTAGCTAATCAGGAAGCTGATATTTCGAAGCCAGTCCTTGTAGGAAAGTCCTTAAGATGATTATCTCCAATTAACCAGTATAAAGCTGGAAGTGGAGTTTTGGCCTAAGTCTTTGACCACCAGTATCAAGTGGAAAAGCCAAGAGAGAGTATGAGGTCCTGAGTTCAAACCCTGGGGCTGCTCCCCCCATGTAACACTTCAGTAAAAATTTATTTAGACAAAATATTTAAGGATAAATTTGCATTTTTTATGAGAAAGGCTGACAATTGATATTACTTCTCTAAATTCTGTAAGCAATCATTTGTTAAGGTTAGTTGGTATTTTAATTAATGAGTTGAAATTTTGAGATTAGAATTTTATAAACCTACACAATACTGGACTACGTAGGAATGGCTCCATTTCAATTTATTTTCTTTCTTTTTCTTATTTATTGTTTGTTTATTGTATGTTTATTTATTGACATGTCTTAGGGCTGGAAGTCTGGGCCTGGGCTCTGTCTCTGAGCTCTACTACTTGAGACACAGCTCCATTTCCGGCTTTTTTGATGGTTCCTTCGAGATAAGAGTATCATAATAGACTTTCTTGCGAAGGCTGGCTTTGAAACTCTATTCTCAAATCTCAGCCTCCTGAGATAGCTAGAATTACAGGCATGGGCAAGCATCACCTGGCATTCAATTTCAATTAGTAAAAATATTAAATGGTAGAGTGGTAAAGTATTGCAGTAAAAATCTTAAATTTATTTTGAAAATTTCTTTATATAATCACATTTCTTAAGATGAAATAAAATTTCTTTATATAATCACATTTCTTAAGATGAAATACTTCACATTTTAAGTAATTTGTTGCATGTTGAATCAGATTATTCAAATCATGTTTCTATCCTTTAATGTTATAGATTACTATCTAATCATGGATTTAGATTATCAGCAAAGCTTTCTACATATTCAAATAACTATTCTCTGTATGTTGTATTTTTTTTAGTTTGTTACAATATGGTATAATTCACTACATTTTATTCAAATGAGTTTTGTGGTCATATAATTAAAAATAACCTATAATAAAGTCACTACAAAGAAGGCAACTCTGTTGCACAAATGCAATATTGTGTGATCAAGAATATAAGGTGCACACAATCAAACCAGTAAGAAGTTAAACATATATCACCGAGTGTGTGTTTGTGTGTGTGTTTGTGTGTGTGTGTGTTTACATATGTAAGTTTTAAAATAAATTTTTATCGTGAAAATACTGTACAAAGGGGTTACAATCACATGAGCAAGGTAATGAGTACATTTCTTATCAAGCACTATTGCCTCCTCCTTTGTTGGTGTTTCCTCTATCATCCTTTCCCTCACAACTCCACAACTACATTTCCCCCTACTCTCTACCCCCTGCTCATTACCATTCCCCCCTCCACAAAAAACAGTTTGTTTTTTTCCTTCCTCTCCATAAATTATACCAACATCAAATAGAGTGAAAATAGGGATTATACCATGGGGGAAGGACAAACAAATCAACAAAAAATTACCCTATAAATATGTTAGAAACAATAGGAAGAAAGAAAAACCACTTGAGTCCTTATCTTGGGGTTTCTTTTGTCTAACATTAAGCTATCTGATCTTTTCTGCTTGTTTCAGATATTTCAAATAAGGGAAACCATGGGACCTAGGTTTCTTTGGACGTGGCTTATATCACTTAATATAAGTTTTTCTAAGTCTTTCCATTTCCTAACAAATGGGGCAATGTCATTCTTTCTGATAGAAGCATAGAATACATTGTGTATATGTACCACATTTTCTTGATCCATTCATCTACTGAGGGGCATCTGGTTTGGTTCCATATTTTAGCTATGGTAAATAATGCTGCAATAAACATAGTTGTGCTGGTAGCTTTAGTGTGGTCTTGTTTGTGATCATTTGGGGAAATACCCAAAAGTGGGATTGCTGGGTCATAGGGGAGCTCTATGTGGAGTCTTTCGAGGAACCTCCATACTACTTTGAAAGTAGCTGAACAAGTTTACATTCCTATCAATAGTGCAGTAGGGTTCCATTCTGGCCACGTCCCCTTCAGCATCTGTTGTTATGAGAGTTCTTAAGTATAGCTATTCTAACTGGGGTGAGGTGGTATCTCAGTGTTGCTTCGATTTGCATTTCTTTTATGGCTAGGGAGGTTGAGCATTTCTTCATGTGTCTATTGGCCATCCTTCTTTCCTCTTCAGAGAAGTTTATCTTTAAGTCTTTAGCCCATTTATTTATTGGGCAGTTGTTTCTTTGAGGATTTGTTGTTGGGGGATTTAATATTTTGAGTTCCAGGTATATTTTAGGTATGAGTTCCATGTCCGTTGTATGGCTAGTGAAGATCTTCTCCCAATCCGTGGGCTTTCTATTGATCTTGCTAGCTATGTCCTTGGCCATGCAGAAGCTCTGCAATTTTATGCAATCCCATTTGTCCAACCTTTCCTTGATTTGTTGTGTTTCTGGGTCTCTATGTTATAACCCATGCTTTCACTGAATTTGATGTTGGTATAATTTGTGGAGGGGAAGGGCAAAAACAAATCTTTTAAGTAGGGATACAGGTGGACACATTGCAACAATGAGATGTACAAGTCATTATTTGGAAAAACAAACTTAACAACTTTGGTCGGGGGAGGGGGGAGGATCAGATAGGGGGAGATGGGTGGAATATGGGAAGGAATAGGAAGGGGAAACAAAAAGGAGGGAACAATGCCTGATAAGAAATGTACTCGTTATCTTGCCCTTATAATTGTAACTCCTCTGTATGGTATTCTCACAATAAAAAAATAATCGGCCTATGCCAAAGAGAGGTAGGATTTCTCCTATTCTGTCCTGTAATGTTTTCCGAGTGCCTGCTTTGACTCTGAGTTCTTTGATCCATTTGGAGTTGATTCTGGTGCAGGGTGGTATATAAGGATCTAGCTTTAGTTTTCTAAAGGGGGTTAACCAATTTTGCCAGCATCATTTACTGAAGAGGCTGCTTTCTTCCATTCTATTTTCTTTTCTTGCTCCCTTGTGGAAAATTAGATGGCTATAGGTATGTGGGTTCATTTCTGGGTTTTCAGTTCTATTCCATTGGTCTTAAGGTCTGTTCTTGTGCCAGTACCAAGCTGTTTTTATTACTATGGCTTTGTAGTAGAGTTTAAAATTTGGTATTGATATTCCTCCAGCACTGTTCTTTCTGTTAAGGATCATTCTTGCTTTCGGGGTCCTTCATTGTACCCTATGAATTTTTGGATTGCCTCTTCTATTTCCTTGAAGAATGAGGTTGGAATATTGATAAGTATGGCATTGAATTTGAAGATAGCCTTGGGAAGTATTGCCATTTTCATGATTTTGATCCTTCCAATCCAGGAGCAGGGAGGTTTTTCCACGTTCTAAGTACTCTTTTGATTTCCTTTTTCAGGTTTTTAAAGTTTTCATCATAGTGGTCCTTCACTTCTTTGGTTAAGTTAATTTAGTGAAAAGACCTGAATCAAACTTGTAGTTATAAAATTCAACGAAAAGGTAATCATTTCACTGAAAAAATTATTGGCCATATTGTCAATTAAGGAAATAACAAATGTTGACCTCACTGACATTGCCATAGTACCATCCAACATGAACTATGTAAAGAGAAAATGAAATAAAATGACTCATGTATCAGTGAGTAATGAGACATCATAAGAGGACCAATGCTTGTGTAATAGAGTAACATAAACAAGAGTATGGACAATATAAAAAAAGAGAAGTCAATATCTTATCAGAAATTTGATTAAAAAGTAAATATCCAGTGATTAAAGGAATTCACTAGTCCACCAAACAAGAAAAACAAAGTAAATAATTATAGGTATATCTTGATGAAATAATAAAAAAATCTAAAAATAAATATCATTAACATTTACAACAAGGAAAATGTATGTACAGAATAAGATAAACTATAGAAAACTACATTTTTGTTATTGATATAGTATTTTGCCACGTATGACAAACAGTACCCTGTTCCTGTGGAATACTACATAAACTACAATCCCATAAAGACATAGGCAATCTGACCAAAAGAAAATGTGAATGTAGGAAGGAAATGATTACCAACTGAAACTCACAGCAAAATAGTGGCTTGTAACCTTACAGTTGAACTTCTGTGGCTCCAAAGATTAAATAACACAGTTCTTTTTTTTTTAATAATAAAGACACAGCAAGGTATGTAGTTGAGAATATATGGTTTTCACTTAATGAATTGAGTCAATTTATGAAATACATAAAATTGAAAATATTTTATCAAATATTTGCTATATTTCTTAGATATTGACTGACAGTAATAGGACTCATCTTTCATACTGATATTTTAAAAAAAGATTTGTGATTTGTGCATGCATTATTTTAAGCATAATCTTTAACAGTATTAATGGTCTATTTTATATTTATCTGAACACATAAGTAGTGAAAGTCTAGCAGCTGATTACATTATTGTCAGGCCATAGTACTCTTTTTTTACACTATACAAGGATGACAGATCAAGGATCCTAGAAGGAAAATGTTTTCCTTCTGGAATTTAATTAGTTTGACTTTAACTCAAGAGAAAAAGATTCTGCTAGCTGTCAATTTTGATTTAGATCTCCAGCTAATTAACGCTCCAAAGAAGGCTAATAAAACTGTTCACAACCCATACCCCCATTGAGATATCTTCATCATGCCATTCTAGGAATGCTGGGGATGCTATTTCCTTCAGATCTTGTGAATTACCTTTGGTTTTTTGCCAAAATTGTCATCTCTATAGCGTTGTTCACATTTTTGCATGTATATTTAAAATGTGCAGTACTTTTACTATATTGTTATATATCATGTAATATGATATGTATACCATGAGATAAAAGCCATTTAGTCTTTTCTCCCAAAATCCATTTCAATAGTGCACCATTTCTTCCTACTTTCAGAACACTAGTTACTACACTTATAAAGATTCCTGTTGAAATCAGAATTGGAAGTATTTTTAACTGATTTTACTTTATCAAGGTACTATCAACAATAAGCTATCTCCTCGGCTCAGGGACATGACAATATACAAACTGAGATTTTTAAACTTGAGACTTAAGGAAATTAAAGGATATACACTGTCTATAAAATATACACTGTCTATAAACCTTAATTAAATTACGCTAACACATTTTATTTTTGTTTCTTTTTTATTCAGTTTTGTATATTGTTTATTTACATACTGTACAGAGGGGTTACAATTACATGAGCAAGGTAGTGAGTATATTTCCTACAGAGCATTGTTGCCTCCTCATTTGTTTTACCCCTGCCATCCCTTCCCACCCACCTCCACCACTACCCACCCAAACCCCCGCCAAAGTTGCTAACACATTTTTAGAACATAGAGTCTATTGCTGTTAGAAATATTATCCTTGAGAAATAAGGAGATGATTAACACATTAAAAATAAAAACAAGGAAGGAAATTCATTGCCTCTCTTCTTTGGTTCCACTTATTCCTAGATTTATTCTGTATTGGAAGGTCTGCTACCGACCTGAGGGACATTGATAATAAATCCTAGTCTTCCCACATTCTCAAGCTCACAGTTTAGTATTTGTGCACCATGGTTGTGAGTTGAATTTTATGAGAAGCTTTCCTTCAATATTCTCTGCAGGGATGTGGCTATGACTTTGAAGTACTGAAGCTATCTTTCACTCTAAAGTTATTGTGTGGGCTCATATGTCTTTGGCATGTCTAGTCCAAATTTAAAAGAAAGAGACTAAAAGATTATTTCTCTTAGGAGAAACTAATTTATATTTCAACCAAGAGCTAGAAGTTATTGCTTAATATTTGAGCACAGAATGCTGAAATAGTATTGGAAAAGATAATCTAGCTGTCCCCAGCAATACAAGCAGAAATTTTACTTAGTCTGAGCATCTTGTATATTACTACATTACTCCTACTCTGGTCACCTTCAACTTGTTTCACCCTAAATTTGTTTAAAAGTGTTCTAGCTTCTGTCACACCAGCAAATGTACATATTATACATTGCTTCAATATTACTAAAGGATAAGCTTGTAATTTAAGTATATTAGTCTAGAGTCAGTAGCTGCAAAATTATGTAACAATGTTTATACTAATACATATATTGGTTTTGAGAGCAGAGATAAATTCTCAACAAAATATATTTATTATTTAAGACATTTTATTTGCTTGTCTCATTTCTGTGCAATGAAAAGAAATACTATTCACAATTACTTAATTGAAATAATGTAATATTTATTCAAAAAACCCCATAAAATAGTAGCAACCAGTAGTAGTCCAAAGGAAGATTAGAAAAAAAGAAAATTATCCTGTAGTCTTTCTTTAGCTAGAAATTATTTCAACATGTATGTTAGCTTACGTCTGAACATCTAGTCCCAGATTCTAAAATATAAAATGTAGTTGTTGAATACCAGGCAAGATTTTGGTAGGCTCATTTTGGACAAGGCTAATTAGGAAATTTAAGGAAAAGAATTCATAAATACTTCACTGAGGATTCATTATAAAAATGAAGTTAATTAATTATTTGAAAATTTGAGTGTAAGAAAGAAGAGTTTCTATAGAGTATCTTTTGTGTAACTGTAAGTATTCTGAAATAATATACAGATGACAGATAGATACGTACATGCATAGATACATAGATGTTACACTGTTGGAATTCAAGTCTGAAAATTGGGGTAGGAGAGTTTGTACAGTGGTTGTGTCCAGAAATGTGAATAAGAGTATTATGGAAAGGAGAACAAGTGCTGACTAGGAAAGGCTTGTGGTGCAGTGAAAGACCATTAAATGAAAATCCAGGGGAGTAAAGAAATGAGGGTTAGAGAAGACACAAAATATGAAAAGTCAAGGTGACGTGAGTTTCTAGAAGGTGAGAAAATGAGAGGTTAAATATTGAAGCAACATCTCTCTGAAGAGTGAACTACTTAGGGACTAAACCAAATCCTTTAGTTTTGTTTATTAGTAAACTTTTGAGAATGTTAATTGTTAGTATGGAAGTAAGACAACCTTGGTTAAGGTGTAGTAATACTTAAGAAGTTTAGTTTGTGTATGTGTGGGTATGGGTTTGTTGACTATAAAATAAACTTTGTCTAAAACTCGATCCAGAAGTACAGGCACATGAGGAAATGGAGAAAAATTAGAGCATGGATACTTGTGAAATATTCAAGCTACCAAGAAAAAAATGAGACATTAAATATAAGAGAATGATACAACAAACTTTGGAATAATGAACTGAACAGGCAAACTAAAGAAATAAATGTAAAAGAGACAAAAATAAAGCTGAATTATTACGAATGGTGAAAAGTATGATTATGTTTTTCCACACAAATAATTATCCAAAGGTTTAAATTGTTAATTATCCCAAACTAATGACCAATATAACACCATACCAAAAAAAGCTGAATGAAAAGAGTAATTCTGTATTAATCTGTACTAGTATGATGAAAAAATTACCCTTTCAAACTGGCCAGGAGAAAAGATATATTAACAAAGATAGTGCAGACCAAAAGACAAAATATAAGGAAAATCAAAGCCAACTAATATTTTTAAATCAACATTGATTAATTAATTATTGGTTCCACCATTTGATCTGACTTCATACATGTTCTAAACAACTATCATCAGAGATGTAAATGGTGGTTCAATAAGGCAAGTCTGAAGGCAAAACAGGCCTTTTCTAAAAATCTGAATTTTCAATGTGTACGACACTATTACCCACAAGAGGCAAATGAATCTAAACCGAGTTTAAGTCACAAATTCTTTCTTCATTGGCCATTTATTTTTTAATATTAATCCACTTTATGCTTTTAGACCTGATAATATATAGTTTCTCTACTTTAAAAATAAAATTTTAATACATTTTGAAATATAACATTTCATATAAAATTTCAGATTTAGACGCATGGTGAATGAATAGTAATACAAACACATTTCTCTTTCAAAGCAGAATAGAAAATGATGGCTAGGCTAATATTCTTAAGTACTGTCATTATTTTTAGTTAAGTTTCCAACCAATTGAGTGCTTTAGAATTGAGCTCTTCTGTAAAATACAAGTACTGGTTTGATTTAATCACAATATACATCCAGTATTTATTGTGCATTATTGCCAACTTTTTGGTTCAAGTTTACCTATGACAAGGACATATGTGATTGAATGAAATTTAGCACATATCCTGTGAGTAGAGATGTGTTTTTATTTCTGAAAAATTTGAATCAAATGAAAAATAATGTAATTGATTGAAAGTCAATTGCAACTACACAGAGGCTGCTATTTGAAGTGAACCACCAAAATAAGTGGAAAATCAATTTATAAAAAGAAAGGAATGGTGGGGATGGGAAGGGTTGGGAAGGGGCAACAAAGGAGGAGGCAACAATGCTTGATAAGAAATGTATTCATTCCCTTGCACATGTAAGTGTAACCCCTCTGTACAGTATTTTCACAATAAAAGAAGAAAGAAAGAAAGAAAGAAAGAAAGAAAGAAAGAAAGAAAGAAAGAAAGAAAGAAAGAAAGAAAGAAAGAAAGAAAGAAAGAAAGAAAGAAAGAAAGAAAGAAAGAAAGAAAGAAAGAAAGAAAGAAAGAAAGGAAGGAAGGAAGGAAGGAAGGAAGAAAGAAAGAAAGAAAGAAAGAAAGAAAGAAAGAAAGAAAGAAAGAAAGAAAGAAAGAAAGAAGGAAACAAGGAAAGAAGGAAAGAAGGAAAAAAGAAAGGAAAAATAAATACAGGATCAAGTTAACAGTAAAACAAATGCTTGTAGTTGTGTGTAGAATTCAAAGGAAATAAGGTAATGGAAGACATTTAAATGGCAAAATGAATAACATGGGATTTGAATTTATAACTATTTATACTGCTATTAAGTACCATTTGTCAAGAAATGGAAAGACCTGGGGAAAATATTACATTATGTGAAGCTAGGCCATAGTGACAAATGTTGCATGCTTTCACATACATTTGAAAGCTAGATTTTATGTATAAATTTGTAAGTAAATTTGTTGGGTGGTATAGAATTACATACAAAAATATTAACTGAAATAGAGTTGATTCAGGGGAGAACTCCAAGAGTGTAATTCCCAATCATGGGTCCACTGGTGCCAACAGCCTGAGCCTGAACTCTGCTCACTCATGAAAGTGATGTAGAAGAGAACATAAATATGGTCTTACAGACTAATGTATCCTGGTCACATGAACCAGTGAACTTTGAAGAAACAGCACTGACTTTCACCCTGTAGGAGCAGGGCCTGCTGAGCCTCCAGAGAATTCCTTGTACAGGAAAGTGACACTGGGAAACTACAGAAAGCTGGTCTCAGTGGAACTCTATCTTTCCAAAGCTGATCTGATATCTCCATTACAGAAAGCAAAAGACTGCTGACCAGTGGAGAGAGAAATTCTTCAAGACTCCTTTCTAGAATGAACTGGGGCTATAGGAGTACTTCAACTGGATTTTCTTCCTGCCATGAATCCATTGAAGAAAAATAACGTGGTGGAAGTTCTTACCCTGAACCAAGAAGTGGCTTAGTCCCGGGAATGCTCAGGTTCATGCCTTCTGTGCTGAAGATGGAGGCTGGAGCCTAGACATTCCTTCTAGAACGTTCGTGAGCAAACGTAGCTTGAGAGGTAAAAACATAATTCGTGGTTCACATGTAAAACTTCTACCAGAAGGACTGTGAAGTGGGCAGAGTCAAGGAGAGCAGCGGTTCTGTGGCAAGCAGGTCCCCTGTGAACATTCACCAAAAGGGCTCTGAAGGAAGCAAGGGAAACAGTGGTTTTAAGAAAAGCATTTCACCATTGAGAGCAGCAGATTCTTTTTTAGAAGGGTTCACTATGTGAGCCAACTTTGACGATGCAACGAAGAGATTCAAATGTTCCGGAACCCAAGGTAGTTTTCAGTCCATAAAATGACCCACACTAAAGATTCATAACCTGGTCCTACCAGAATGGACTTCGTGAACTTGTGGACATTGTGCAAGCAAAATATTAACTCATCTTTTGAAATCATATCAAAGTTAGATCCACACTGGAGAAAGCGCCAATGTATATCAGAACTGTAGGAAGGTGTTTGTACAGATCTCCTCCCTTAAATAACACCAGATTTCATGGTGGACAGAACATTTGAGTGTGGGAGTGTGAGAAGACTTTCAATGTCTGCTCAGCCCTCTTGCAGCACCTGAGTACTCACACTGAAGCCAAAGCCTACCCATATCAGAACTGTCTAAAAGCATTCCACAAGATCTCTCATCTCATTGAACATCAGAGAACTCATACTGGGAGAACCCCTATGTGTCACCCAGAGCTCACATCTTACTGGGCATTCGAATATACACAGAAGGAAAAAGTGTAGAAAGAAGAAACCCAGTTCACAGCCCTAGAGTCTGTGGAAGCATTGCTGATCCTGCTGCTTCAGCCTCCTGCTGCCTGAATATTATGGGTGTGCACCATTATTGGTAGGTAAGAAGCTTAGAAAAGTGAGATGAGTGAAGGAGTAGGAAAACTATAAGGAAGTTACTAATGAATTCATTCATTTTTTTAATGTTTTCCTTTGGTCACTAAGTAACGATGAAATCTAATAATGTTTCTAAATTTTTAAAGCCAGGTACCAAATAATCTATTCACTTGTAATTATGTCCAGGGTAATGAGTTTATGTGTTTGTATGCAACCAGGAAAGAATTTAAATAAATAAAACTGTATTTCTGTGTGGAAAACTATAGTGTAATTCCTCAGAAAGGTAAAATTATAGTTCACCACCCAGAGGCAGGTATTCATATGGGAAGTGTCAGGGCAAAGCAGTGGATAAGTGAAAAGGAAAGATGGGAAGAATGCAGTCAAGAATCCATTGTGTATCCTACAAAATTAAGAAGAGTATAGGAAGGGACAGGAAGAAAAGGGATGGATCAGAATGTTGAAAAGGGTGACGTAGATCAAGATGCATTGTATTCTTAAATTTATTTGTTAAATTGCAACAAACTTGGTACAACTCCTTAAAGATAACTAATAAAAAATAACAAAAAAGAAACAAAATTGACCATTGACAAGCTCTCAGACTCCCTTCAAGTCTGTTTCAGATTATTAACAGCGTCATAATATGGCTAAGTTGTTCTTTAAATTTTCTCTGAAATACATCACCAAAAATAAGTAATATTATGAATTATTAACATTTAGTTACTAGCAAATTCTGCAGGTTATTCTTGATTTCAATTATGGGCACAAACAACAAAATATTAGTCAGAAATAATAGTTTAGCCAAACATATTACAATGCATATTTTGCCAATGTCCACAGCTGAAAATTATTTTTCATATTTTACTTTTGTTTTACACAAAATGTAACAGCATTTTTTACTCAAAAGTTTTATTGTACACAAAAGTACATAATTAAAATGATTTTGTTGGACTGATGTATCAATTTTTTAAAAATATTATTTTATTTTATTTGAGAACATACTGTACAGAGGGGCTACAATTACATGGGCAGGATAATGCATACATTTCTTACCAAGCATTGCAGCCTCCTCCTTTGTTTACCCTTCACCTCCCTTCCCAGCCTGATGTATCAATTTTTAATAGCTTCTTAGGAATGTTATTATATAGTTTATCAGGATGTTCCATCTTTCAGTAGGATTATTTTGGGAAAGGCTTTAGCTAATAATAAGTTCTTCAATACAACAGTGTCAACAAAAATGTCATAATACAAAGAGATAAGGGAGATTTGTCAGTATTCTGACTAGATTAAGAAAGATGTTATCTTGCAAATTTTGAAGTTGCTATAAATACATTGCTACTAAAGTTTGACCCTAACTATACATTTTTAAAATTAGGACAAAAATTAAACTTGTGAGAACATATGTTCAGATTTTTTTGTTTATTGTTACTAAATATATAAACTGAAATTTCTTAAATATATGTCAATGTCATCATTGAACTAGCCAATTGATAATACTGGTATTTATTTAAATGCCAATATGATTTTCTACTAAAAAGTGGTGATATAGTATGCCGTTTTTTTTTATCAAGTTAGCAAATATAACGCATTACATGAAAGTATGAAAGCTACTTGATTTTTTTTTCTGAAATGTATTCATAGTTTTCAGATCTAGAAAATTATCATTATTAATTAAAGCTCTGATAAAAATTACTATAAAGCTAATTTTTTCTTTTTGTTTTATTTATTTATTTTAAATATTTTTGTAAAAGTGATATGCAGAGAGGTGTCAGTTATATGAGTCAAGTAATGAGTGTATTTCCTTTTGAAACGTGTCATTACCTCCCTCATTCTTTCCCAGTTTTTCCTCTCCCTACTTCCCTCCCCCAAAATTGTATAGTTCCAACGTAGTATCTAGCAATTTCTGCTAAATTGGTTGACCCTTTGTCCCACCATTTCTGTGCTTAACCCTTCCACACCCCACATCAGATAAAGTTATATACAAGACAATTTTTGGCTTGATTTGATTATCTTTTGTGTATGTGATAGAGTGTGTTGGTTCTGGAGCTTGAACTCAGGGCTTGTCCTCTGTTCTTCAGCTTATAAAGCTAATTTTTAAGTTAAATGTCAGCAGGTTAACTTGTGGGTCAATACCAATTTTATAGAATTCTTTAATCTTTATAACAAATTTACTTGCTATACTATCGAGTTCACATCTTTAGAACAGTACTCATTTTTACGAATATTACAGCAAGTGTTTTTCCACATTATTGAAACTGAAGATAGCATATCATTTAAAAGAAGAGAAAGCACTGATAATTTTTCTGTCATTGAGTACAAATTTCCCATAGCATTGAAATGATTGCAAACAGAGGAATTCCATTCTTTATGTGTAAGTGTATTTTATATACATATACATATAAATATATTAGCATTGTTTGGTTATTTTCTTCAGTATATCATCAGCTTAAGCATAGGAGCAATGCACTATATAGTTTGTAATCCAAATACCAGAAAAATACTAGTTAACAAAATGTTTATGAACAAAATATAATATATTTAACATGAGATGGCACCTTTAATTCTACCAAAGCCATCTGGCTTTTTTTAAATAAGTTATTCAATGGCAATTAAAAATGACCAATACAGCCAGATGGCCAAGAGTAGTGGACAAGAAGCACACAAGAAACATATGTGTTTTTACAGTCATATTCCAAATGATTTGAGGGCCCTTAAAGGGCTAAATTGCCGGATCATCTCACCTCTGATAGATGAAAATAACATGTAAAGTCTAAACTTTGTGCTTGATAAAAGAAAAAAAAAGTATGTCTACGCTTAAAATGAGGCAATTTTTCTTTTTCTTTCTTTTCTTTTTTTGGCTTTTGACCTACAGTTCTTTTTAATTGCTTTTTTTATTATCTTTAAGTAACATTACAAAGGATTTGCTATTCACAAAGCAGTTTATGAATACAGTGAATCTTGTTCAATGTTGCCCCTTTCAATGTTCTTAACCACCCATCTTAATCTACCCCTTCATTCATTTTTCTTTTTATGTATTGATTTTTTTGCCATAAAGCAATTGATGTGTATGATGCATGTTGATCCATGTCATCCCTTCAACCTCTTCAACACCCTTTGACCCACCATTTCCCTATTTTTTCTCAATTCTATGGTATATACAATGAATTCTTGGCTGCTTTCTCCCCACATCCCCCTCTTTAAGGCCACACTAAAGTCACCAGCACAACCATGTTCAAAACAGCATTATTTACCATAGCCAAAACATCCAATCAGCCCAGATGCCCTTCAGTGGCCTAATAGGTAAAAAAAAAATATGGTATATATACACAATATAATTCTACTCATCCATCAGAAGGAATGATATTGACCATTCTTAAAGAAATGGATACTTGGAAAAATTATTTTGAGATAACATTTCTTGGATCAAGGAAATGACACACACACACACTTTCCTGTTTACAAAGCATTGTATCTCTACAGTTCATTTGCAAACATCTTATATGAAACAGCATATATACCTGGGCTGACTATATCTACTTTAATACTGAAATAATCACTAGTAAAATTATGTTTGAGTATTAGACTCAATGTGAGGTGTTTAGATGAGAAGGGTTCCCCTATATGAATGGATTAATGGCAATTAAAATCTGCTTGAGTTTGTGAGTTTGACTTCTTGTCCTTTGTTCACTTCTCTTTACTTGTCTGCCATAGGATGAAAGAACATGTAAAGAATCATTTTATACCGATCACAAATTTTCCAGAGATATGGACCAGTATAATTTTGTTCAGTATAATGGGCCCAGTCTCAGGAATTCTGTTACAGCAGCACAAAATGGACTATGGTACCTATGTTAATATTATTTATATATGTAGAAAATGGATTTGTAGGGGCTGGGAAGGTGGCGCAGTGGTAGAGCGTTTGCCTTTCATGCATGAGACCCTGGGTTTGATTCCTCAGCACCACATAAGCAAAAAGAAAAAAAGCCGGAAGTTGCGCTATGGCTCAAGTGGTAGAGCGCTAACCTTGAGCTGAAGAGCTGAGGGATAGCATCCAGGCTCAAAATTCAGGCTCCACAACTGGACCCCCCTCAAAAAAAGAAAATGGATTTATATTTTATAGAACTGTTCAGTTTAAGTTCTAATAGATACCCTTTGAATACATAAGTTTTCATTTAGCTGTATTATAAGAATAACACTGATGAAAGAAACTAAAAATAGCTAAATTAATCTGATTTGGGGAGGATAAGAAGAAACACAGAAATAGTGGGACAAGAAGTGAACTAATTTAGCAACGATACTCACTAGACACTATTTTGGAATTGAACTATACAACTTGGAGGGTCAGATCAGATAGTGGGGAGGGAAAACCTGGGAGAAAACAAGGGAGAGGATAATACTGTTTGAACGGAAATGTAATTGTTATCTGATTTTTGTAACTTTAAGCTCTCTGTATATGACCTTTACAATAATAAAATTAAGAAACAAAACAAAAAATAACATAGGGAACACCATATATATGAAATGGACATTTGTTTAGTGATTGTGTCATTATGGGTCAATAATAACTCATATCTACTCAATAACACAGAGCTTGAAAGAACTATTTCAGTTTTATTTAATTATACTTACAAATACACTGAGAAGTTTCTATGGCAATTATTTGTTATGAGTTTACACTAGTATTGATTTCTTTGATTGATATATGTGTTATTCTATGTATGAGCAATTATAGCTTATTAAGAGTCATATTTAAGTCATAACATAACTTTCAAAAATCAGCCAAACCAGACATAAATAGAAAAGAACTCATGAAAGTGATATCTGCTGTAAATAAAGAATTACAGAAACTTTTTTGGGGGGAAAGCAATAGAAGAAATATAGAGGTAAGATAAGAAAATCATCAAAAATTTAAAAATTGATGGTAGTTTGTGAGATACTTAAAAGAGTAACAAAATATTATTTGAAAAATGTACTACGTATGAGTGTGGAAAATAGTAATAAGGATAGCAATTTAAAAACATTGTGAATGTCTAAATACAATATGTTCAACATATCACTATAATCATTAAAATATGTTTAAACACTGTTATTCAAAAAATTAAAATAATTATGATCCATGGCCTCAATTCTTATGTTAAAATGTCAATAATATCTCAGGTAAATATATATATGAAAAAGAATATATAATATGCTTTCAATTAAAAAATATGATTGTTATGATTATAAAACCTCACATAAATTAATCTGTCCATAAAAATCAATAAGCAAAAATATTTAGAACATCATTATAACAGTTACATATTTCTTATGACAACATATTCATCAAAATAAAAATTGTACCGGTTCTTTTTTTTTAATTTAATTTTATTTTATTTGAGAACATACTGTACAGAGGGGCTACAATTACATGGGCAGGATAATGCATACATTTCTTACCAAGCATTGCAGCCTCCTCCTTTGTTTACCCTTCACCTCCCATCCCAGCCTACCCCCTCCCCCCACCCAATTATACCCCCCTCCCCCCCCACACCGACATTGTAAAGCTGGTTTTGACCTGACATTTTGTACTTCTCATTGTTGCAACAGGTCCACCTGAATCCTTAAACGACTTGTTTGTCCCCATCTCCTCCACATGTTATACTGACATCAAATATAGTGAAAGCGGGGGTTACACTGTGGGGGAGGGACATACAAAGCAACAAAGAAATAATCTTATAAATGTGTTAGAAACACATGCATGAAAGAAACGAAAACATTAAAATACATATTTAAGGGTTCGTTTTCCTAACATCACATTATCTGACCTTTTCTGCTTGACTCATACCTATACTAGATATTGCAAATAAGGGAAACCATGGGACCTATGCTTCTTTGGGCCTGGCTTACTTCACTTAATATAATTTTTTCCAAACCTTTCCATTTCCTAACAAATGCGGAAATGTCATTCTTTCTGATGGAGGCATAGAATTCCATTGTGTATATATACCACATTTTCTTGATCCATTCATCTACTGAGGGGCATCTGGGTTGGTTCCATATCTTAGCTATGGTAAATAATGCTGCAATAAACATAGTTGTGCTGGTAGCTTTAGTGTGGTCTTGTTTGTAAACATTTGGGTAAATGCCCAAAAGAGGGATTGCTGGATCATAGGGGAGATCTATGTGAAGTCTTTTGAGGAACCTCCATACTGCTTTCCAAAGTGGTTGAACAAGTTTACATTCCCACCAACAATGAAGTAAGGTTCCTTTCTGTCCACATCCCCTCCAGCATCTGTTGTTGTTAGAGTTCTTGATTTTTGCTGTTCTAACTGGAGTGAGGTGATATCTCAACATTGTTTTGATTTGCATTTCTTTTATGGCAAGGGATGTTGAACATTTCTTCATGTGTCTATTGGCCATCCTTCTTTCTTCTTCAGAGAAGCTTCTCTTTAAGTCTTTCGCCCACTTATTTATTGGGCAGTTGTTTCTTTGAGGATTTGTTGTTGGGTGGTTTAATTTTTTGAGGTCCAAGTATATTTTAGATATGAGACCCTTGTCCGTTTTATGGCTAGTAAAGATCTTCTCCCAATCGGTGGGCTTTCTATTGATCTTGCCAGCTATGTCATTTGCCCTGCAGAAGCTCTGCAATCTTATGCAATCCCATTTGTCCAACCTTTCTTTGATTTGTTGTGCTTCTGGGTCTCTATTCAGAAAATTTCGGCCTGAGCCAAGGAGACCTAGGGTTTCTCCTATTCCATCCTGTAATGTTTTCAGAGTGTCTGCTTTGAGTTCAAGGTCTTTGATCCATCTGGAGTTGATTCTGGTGCAGGGTGATATATAAGGATCTAGCTTTAGTTTTCTACATGTAGTTAACCAATTTTGCCAGCACCATTTACTGAAGAGGCTGTCTTTCTTCCATTCTATTGTTTTAGCTTCCTTATCAAAGATTAGATGGCTATAGGTCTGTAGGTTCATTTCTGGGTTTTCAATTCTATTCCATTGGCCCTGAGGTCTGTTTTTATGCCTATACCAAGCTGTTTTGATTACTATGGCTTTATAGTAGAGTTTGAAATTTGGTATTGATATTCCTCCAGCAGTGTTCTTTCCGTTGAGGAGCGTTTTTGCTATTCGGGGTCTTTTATTGTTCCATATGAATTTTTGGATTGCCTCTTCTATTTCGTTGAAGAATGAGGGTGGAATTTTGATAGGTATCGCGTTGAATTTGTAGATAGCCTTGGGAAGTTCTGCCATTTTCACGATGTTAATCTTGCCAATCCAGGAGCATGGGAGGTTTTGCCATTTTTTAAGTTCTGTGTTGATTTCCTTTTTCAAGATTTTAAAGTTTTCATCATAGAGGTCCTTCACTTCTTTGGTTAAGTTAATTCCTAGGTATTTTATTTTTTGTGGGGCTATTACAAATGGAGTTGCTTTCCTAATTTCAGCCACACTTTTCTCATTGTTGGCATAGAGAAAAGCCATTGATTTTGGGGGTTAATTTTATAACCTGCTACTTTGCCAAAGTTTTGAATCAGTTTGACTAATTTGGGAGTGGAGTCTATGGGATTCTTTAAATACGAGATCATGTCGTCTGCAAAGAGGGAGAGTTTTATTTCTTCTTTCCCTATTTGGATCCCCTTTATGTCTGCATCTTTTCTTATTGCTGTAGCTAGGCATTCTAATACTAGATTGAAGAGAAGTGGAGAGAGTGGGCATCCTTGACTTGTTCCTGAATTAAGAGGAAATGGCTTTAGTTTTTACACATTGAGTATAATGCAGGCTGTAGGTTTGTCATATATAGCCTTTATTGTATTGAGGAATATTTCATGGATTCCTAATTTTTCCAGAACCTTCATCATAAAGGGGTATTGGATCTTGTCAAATGCTTTTTCTGCATCTATTGAGATAACCATGTGGTTCTTATTCTTGCTCCTGTTGATGTGATGAATAATATTAATTGATATGCGTATATTGAACCAGCTTTGCATCCCTGAAATGAATCCTGTTTGATCGTGTTGTATGATTTTTTGGATGAATTGTTCAAGTCAATTGGCCAAAATTTTGTTGAGAAGTTTTGCATCAATATTCATCAAAGAAATGGGTCTATAGTTCTCTTTCTTTGATGAGTCCCTGCCTGGTTTTGGGATGAGGGTTATGATGGCTTCATAGAATGTGTTCGGTAGTGAGCTTTCTCTTTCATTTCATTGAAGAGTTGGAGGAGTATTGGTATGAGCTCTGCTTTGAAGGCCTTGTAAAATTCCGCTGTAAAGCCATCTGGTCCTGGACTTTTCTTAGCTGGGAGGTCTCTTATTGCTGTTTCTATTTCAATGCTTGATATGGGCCTGTTAAGCTGGTTTAACTCATCTTGGTTTAGTTTTGGCATGTCAATATTTGCTAGGAAAAGTAGATTTCTGTCAAGTTCTCAAACTTATTAGCATAAAGTTTTGAGAAGTATTCCCTTGTAATGTTCTGAATCTTGGTCGTTTCCGTGTTGATTTTTCCATTCTCATCTCTGAGTTTATTAATTGGGTGTGTTCTCTTCTTTTTCTGATAAGGTTTGCTAAGGGTCTGTCAATTTTGTTAAGTTTTTCGAAGAACCAACTCTTTGTTTTGTTGATTCTTTCTATAGTTTTTTTGGGTTCTAATTCATTTAATTCTGATTTATTTTTGATTATTTCTTTCCATCTCCTGGATTGGGGTTCATCTTGCTGCTCTTTTCCAAAAAGGTTTAGAAGTGTCATTATATTGTTGGTTTCCGATCTCTCCAATTTCTTGATGTAGGAGCTCAGAGCTATAAACTTGCCTCTGAGTACTGCCTTTGCTGTGTCCCAGAGGAGCTGGTAATTTGTGTGTTCATTTTTGTTGAATAGCATGAACATTTGAATTTCCTTTCTAATCTCTTCCATGACCCACTCATGATTCAGCAGTGTGTTGTTCAGCCTCCATGTGATACCGGACTTTCTTTGGTGGCTTTTGGTGTTAAGTTCTAATTTTATTCCCTTGTCCTCAGAGAGAATGCAAGGTATAACTTCAATGTTTCTGAATTTAGACAAGTTTGCTTTGTGGCCTAAAATGTGGTCTATTTTATAAAACGTTCCATGTGCTGCTGAGAAGAACGTGTATTCTGATGCTGCTGGGTGAAATGTTCGGTAAAAGTCTGTTAAGTCTAGTTGATCTATGCTGCTGTTTAGATCTGCGGTTTCTCTATTGAGTTTTTGCTGAGTTGATCTATCTAGTGGGAAGAGTGGTGTGTTAAAATCCCCAACAATTAATGTCTTTGGATCTATATGGGATTTGAGGGAAAGTAGTGTTTCTTTGATAAATTTGGGTGCTCCATTGTTTGGCGAATAGATATTTAGAATTGTAATATCCTCCTGAAGGAGAGATCCTTTAATTAGTATGTAGCGACCTTCTTTATCTCTTCCAACGAATTTTATTTTGAAGTCTGTTTTATCTGATATTAGGATTGCAACTCCCACCTGTTTATGAGGGCCGTTTGCTTGGTAGATTTTGTTCCAGCCTTTAACCTTGAAAATGTGTTTGTTTTTACGGGCAAGATGTGACTCCTGCAGGCAGCAGATAGAAGGGTCTTGTTTTTTAATCCAAGTAGACAGTCTATGTCGCTTAATTGGAGAGTTCAGTCCGATAACGTTAAGAGATAGGACTGAGAGGTATTTGGGAGTTCTTGCCAAGTTATCCATCTTCTTGGGGGCTGCGAAAACTGGGTTCTTCCTAAGGTTTTTGGATTCTCAGTTTGGGTGCAGTTTCTTGGCCTTTGTTGCGGTCTTGTTGGTTTTCTATGTATAGGATATCTTTAAGAATCTTTTGTATGGCTGGTTTGGTGGAGATGTATCGTTCCAATTTTTCTTTGCTATGGAAGGTTTTTATTTGGCCTTCAGTTATGAAGGAGAGTTTAGCTGGGTACAGTAATCTTGGTTGATATTTGTTTGTTTTTAGGGCATGGCATACGTCATTCCAGGCTACCCTTTTCTCCTTGACAGCTTTAAGGATCTTTTCCTTGGTCTGGGTTGATCCTGTGTGGATTATAATGTGACGGTGGGATGTCCTATTCTGGTCTGGTCTATTTGGGGTTCTAAAAGCTTCTTGTATCTGAATAGGCCTATCTTTTTGTATGTTTGGGAAGTTCTCTGCTAGGATCCTGTTAAACAAATTTCCTAGACCATTTACTTCTGTTTCTAGGTGCTCCTCTACACCCATTATCCTTAGATTGGGCCTCCTGATGGTGTCTTCCAGGTGTTGGATAGACCTATCATATTTCTTGGACTTGTCTTGGATGGTTGTATGTTTTTACTCTATAATATCTAGGCTGTCTTCAATCCCTGAGATTCGATCTTCTGCATGGTCTAACCTGCTGTCAAGACTCTCTACTTTGTTTTTTATCTCTTTTCCTTCTAATTGGTCAGATTTGATGGCTTCAAGTTCTTTGTTGAAGCTCTGTTTTAGGTCTTGTATGAATTTCTTTACTTCCTTAATTTGGTGTTCAGTGTTTGTTCTCAAATCACTTAGTTGATTGGTTATGGTTTCTTTGGACTCCCATTCCTTCTGTTGGGTTCCATTCAGTATTCCCTTTGTGGTCTCCCTGACTTCCTTCAGCTCTTTGTTAATGGATTACATGTATGCCTTTAGTGATCTTTGTGTATTCTCTACCTGGTCTGTCAATTCCTGAATTAATCTTTGATTAGCTTCATCCCGTCTGTGGGATTCCTGCAATTCTCTTTCTTCCCGTTCCTGGGATTCCTGCAGTTCTCTTTGAGTGTTCTCTGTCTGCTCACGCCATTCCTCCCTTTCTCTTTGAGTATTCTCAAGTTGTTCACACAAATCCACTATTAGTTTTTGAGTAGCTTCATCACGCTTATGATATTCCTGTATAAACTTCTGGGATGCCTCCTCTCTCTCCCTATCACGCTCATACAGAGTCCTTTTTACATTGTCAAACTTCTCATTTATCATGTTTGCTATTAGTGTTTGTAGAGCTATTTGGGAACTCTCCTCTGGATTATTCTTTATCTGTTCTAATCCCTGATTATCAAGATTGGGAATTGAGATACCCGAATTTGCCATTTTTCTTGTGTTTTTCCGGCTTACTCGGCCCATTTGAGATGAAGATTGCAACAGTTTTGTGCTAGAACACTATCTTAAGGCAACCATCAACCAACGTTTGCGTTTGTACAGTCAATAATCTACAGATACAATCTAGTTCAACAGATACATCTATTCAACATCAAACAACTATATGTTAAAGGACTTTTAACCGCAGAAAAGAATTTGGAAAACCAGAAATTATTAGGATTAGGGAGAGATGTGGGTAAAAAATAGGAATAGATTGGTGTGGGGAGGCACAGGGAGAGTTAACTATGTCCTAATCACAATGCAGGAAATGGGTTGGGTAGGATGCAAGTAGAGAGAGAAAGAAAAAGAAGAGATGGAAAGGGGAATGAAGAGAGACCAGAAAAAAATAGAAACGTAAAAATTAATGTTATTATAGAGGTTAAAAGACCGTCTATTTAGAGAGGAATGTGAATATGTTCAGAGAAGGGGAGGGACATAGAGGAGATGTGAAAAACTTTAAGGATGGGAAAGGGAGAAGAAAAGATCAGAAGTTCAGTAGAGCTAGACAAAAAACAAAAAGATAATTAAGAAAGAAAGAAAAAGAGAAAGAAGACAAGAAAAGAAAGGAAAACGCTCATTCACATATTCCTAAAATAAAAATTATAAGATGAGAACGAAAAAAAAAAAGTTACTGGAAAACAATTATTTTTTCAGAAGAGGCAAAAATTAAAGATTAATAAAAGTTTTAGAAGGGAAATATATATATATATATATATATAAGGTAACCAAAAACAAAAAAACAAGCAAAAAGAAAAGAAGAAGAAGAAGAAAAAAAAAGAAAAAGTCTTTTGAATTTTTTTGTGGGGTGGGAGGAGTGGGAAGAATCCTGTATCTCCCTTTTGTTTGTAACCAGTCTCTTGTTGGAGTCTCTGGTCAGCTTGAGGTCCTGTGGCTTGATTGGTTTCTTAAGTCGGTTGGTTGGAAGAGGCAGAAAAATGCTCTGCTTTACTCAAGATTTTGAGATCCCCCTCCCAGTTTAGTTTTCTGGGAGGGTGACCTGCTTTGAGAATCACAAAAGAGGGGGATGTGGTGATGAGGCTAGGTTCTGGGTAGAGTTGAGGCCTTTCAACAAACAGTAGCTTTTCCCTGGGGCTATTTTGTGATAAAGCTCACAGCGCCCAGCCTGGATCCATTCTCAGGGTTTCTGTTGTTCAATTGATTGTGGTGGCTGCTAGAGGGAGGGGCAGCCTCTGGCTCTGGTTACCCAGTGAGGCAAGGCACTCCAATGGCTGGTGCCTGAGCTGGGTGACTTTTCCCTGGATGGAGCTGAGTCTGGCAGGTCACTTCGCCGTTAAGTTCTTGTGACCTGCTAACTGACTCGTTTTATTCCAAGGCCTGAGCTGGAGCTAGCAGCTCCTCCGAGCTTTTTCGGTATCCATGATGGAGATCACCGGTGCTGGGGGGGGAGGGGTGGCCTTCCCTCCTCTGCTCCTTGAGAAGGAGTGAGGACTTCGGGCTTGTACTCATGCCGAGTCTTGGATCCTGGGTCATCTCTGGTCTGCAAACAGCAGGATGAAGATGTCCGCTCCTTGTCTGTTCTTGTTGGTGTTGAGTAGAATCTGCTCGTCCGCTGCGTCTGGCTCCTTTTTCCCGGACTCTCTGTGTCTCAGGTATGACCCCGCGGCGGTGGTCGCTGCCACGACCCTGCTGCCGCAGCGGCAGCTGATGTGTTTCCTTGGCTTCCCCTCTCTTGTCTAACTCTCTGTCCTGTGATGGCACACTTGGTGTGATTCTCTGGCTTAGGACTGTTCACTGGAACTCTAAAACTGCTTTCTATGCGAGAGCTTGTTCATTCCAGCTTCTCCTCCGCCATCTTCCCGGAACAGCTCTGTATAGGTTCTTTAAGTTAATAATTTTGTTTGCTTTCTTTATTGTTTCTTTATAGAATTATAATTTTTAATATCAACATGTAATCATCTATAGAACCAGTAACACATGTCTTAGCATTTCATTAATTATTTCTATTATTTTTTATTTTTATTTTTTGTAGGTTGTAGGGCTTGAATTTTGGGCCTGACCATTGTCCCTGAGCTCTTCAGCTCAAGGCTAACACTCTATTACTTGAGCCACAGCACACTTCTTTTTTTCTGGTGGTTAATTGGAGATAAGACTTTCATGGACTTTCCTACCCTAGTTGGCTTTTAACCTTGATCCTCAGATCTTGTCCTCCTGAGTAGCTTGGATGACAGGTGTGTGCTACTGGCACCCAGCTCCTTTCAGTTATTTTTACAAGTTTCAGAGGCATTGGAAAACAACGTTCAAGTCACTTCACATGGAAAACTCCCAATGAGTTAAAATACAAGAACATATTAAGACAACAGTCTTTGCTAATAGAACATGAAATATTCATGTAAATATATAAGAAATAATGGGCCTCTATGATATTGACAATATACTTAAATGACAGCAATTTCTTGCAAATTATCAATACAATACAAAAGATGAATGTCAGTATATCTTGTTAGTTCATTTATGAATGCAAAAATACTATCATTACAATAATTTGGATCCTATTGTCAGTATGTTTTTCAGTACTGATGAATAAGTATTGTCATAGATATAAATGACAAGGAATGTTAAAACCTATAATGTGTAAAATGTTGAAATCAATTTTTATTGGGTTTCTACAAGAGGAAAGGTTCCTGGTTTTGCACTTTTAGCCACAAGTATCATTCAGAAAGGGAGAAGCAGAGACTACTAAGAGCATTATCGGACACAGTGACACCAGGATAGCTAAGATAAAACTGAAGAATGAATTTACCTTGTATCATATATAAGCATATATATATATATATTTATATATATATATATATATATATATATAGAGAGAGAGAGAGAGAGAGAGATAGGAGACACACACACACACACACATATATGTTTATATATATACTTCTGGATTATATATATATATATATATATATATATATATATATATATATATATATATATATATATATATATATTTGTGGATCATCTACAAGTTAAAGATATAGTTCTAAAGTAGTAAACCTTCCAGTTAAAGATATAATATTAAAGCTTTCAAATACAATGTCCTGAATAATGTAAGGAGAGTTTTATCATTTCATTTATCTTTTGAAGCATGACTGTTTAAATAATTTATCCCTTAAATAAGTCATTAACATAGCCAGGATGAATATAATTAGAATCATGCAGAAATTATATTTTTGCTTAAATAAATTTTAATGATAACAAACCAAAATGTGCTTTCAAATCAATTATCCTTATTGAGGACAGTCAATTATCAGTCTGATTTTGTCCAACTTACATGAGATCTCAAAACACAGATTGGTACCATTTTGCTAAGCTTTAGAAAAGAAACAGGGAAGGAAGACTCAGCCCCACTTTTTTACTACTTAACAGTGAAAGTAGGAAGTATGCCAGGATGTATGATGAAAATAAAATATTGTATGCCCAAACAAGCTTAGTCTACAGAGCACTGGAAAGCTACAGTATTATATAAACTATGTAACAGTGGCTATGTGGATTTGATTGAACTTGACAAGTGAAGAAAGACAATCAAATGAATCAGAAAAGATCAAGTGAATCGGTGACTCATACATCCACAGTGGCTGTGATCATAGACTCTTTATTTTTAATTATTTACGTTTGTTTGTTTAGCTGTTTGTTTTTGTGCTGCTGGGGATTCAATACAGGACCTGGTACATATCATAGTTGTTTAAGTAAGAATCTATCATAGCTTTTTCAATACTAGTTCACTAACTAACCCTAGAAAACCTTCACTTATAACACAGAAGAAGTTGCTTCAAGAGAATAATTACAGAAAAGATCTAGAGACAGAGAAGAAATTCCAGATATTTGGCCAGCCTGGAGCAGAGTTAGGAATCATTGGAGGACCTTCTTGCTGGTAAGAGATAAAATGCTGGCAGGTATTTAAATTGGACTATGGTCATTGTTTCCACTTTCTTTCCCTCCTCTCACCTCTTCTGACCTGAGAGTAAAAAGATCTTCCTCCTATTTACGGCCAGTTAAGGTCTCCTAGACAATTCTGTGTGTTCTTCTTTGTAAGTGGAGATAAAAGTCTCACAGATCTTCCGCCCAAGTTGCTTTAACTACAACCCTCAGATTTCATCCTGGGGTGTAGCTAGGATAACAGGTGTGAGACACTAATGCCCAACTAGTACTTATGTTCTTACATCCTAAAACCATAAAAAGCCCATGGGAGGACATATTAAATTGAAAGGAATATTTGGAATACAATGATTATAACATACTATACTTCCAGAAGAACACAGGTCCAAACAAAACATTAGGCTCATTTTGTGTTTTAATGTTCCAACATTGTCTAACTAAAGATTTCACGATTTTTTTTTCTTTTTGTAGGTCATGGGGCTTGAACTCGGGGCCTGGGCCCTGTCCCTCAGCTCTTCAGCTCAAGGCTAGTGCTCTACCACTTGAGCCATAGCACAACTTCCAGTTTTCTGAGTGGTTTATTGGAGCTAAGTGTCTCATGGACTTTCCTGCCCAGTCTGGCTTTGAACCATGATCTGACTCAGATCTCAGCTTCCTGAGTAGCTAAAATCACAGGTGTGAGCCCCAGCACCCGGCAAGCTTTCACCTTTTTATCAGAAAATGGACACGTACAGTGAGGGAATCAACACTCCAGAATATTAGCAAAGAGCACCTTGCATTTTACAATAGCAATTGTGCCACGCACACTGTGGTTAACATAAGTTACATGGTTTGAAATTAGAGGTGATGTTATTTTCTTCATGATACACTATCAAAAGCCAAATGGATAAAATTTGGTTTGTAGATGACATAAAAATAGGCCCTATGCAAATGTAACTCTAAGGATGTCCAATTTCCCTCAGTTTTGAGTATTTTAGTTAGATATCTCAATACTTCTTGAAATTGCTTCTGCATGGAGAAATTTATTTTTTTAAACCAGAGTTTTTTAGAAAATACCATAATATCCTAGAAAAATAAAATTTTACACTTAAAAAAAAGTAGGATGTCATTCTAAGGCTGCCTGCAGGCCTTGGGAATCTTACATAGTGGTATAATACAGAGGGCCCAAGATATCTTCTAATTGCTCATTAGTGAAATAGATGTTTCAATGAAGATTATGAATAGGTTGATATGTATGTATAGATGGATGGATAGATAGATGGATGGATGGATGGATGGATGGATGGATGGATGGATAGATGCCATAAAAAATGAAATAAGGGCTGGAAAGGTGGCTCAGTGGTAGAGCGCTTGCCTTGCGTGAATGAGGCCCTGGGTTCAATTCTTCAGCACCACATAAAGCAAAAGGAAAATAGCCGGAAGTGGCGCTATGGCTCAAGTGGTAGAGTGCTAGCCTTGAGCTGAAGAGCTGAGGGACAGCACCCAGGTCCGGAGTTCAGACTCCACGACTGGACCAAAAAAAAAACTAAAAATATTTTAAACACTTTTTCTTTACTGCTGTTACATGGTATAATTTTTACTTAAAATTCACTATTTTAGCTAAGCAACTGAATGCCAGTGATGGGAGGGAGGGAATGAGTGAGAAAGAGAGAAAAGCTGACACTGAGCAAAAGGAAAGGAATGTACATATTATGTGAGGTGGAAGAAATAAGTGTATATTCAAAGCTCATAGAACTCGTAAACTTTATAGACCACAATAGACAATTTGCCCCATGAAAGTTAGAATGTGTTTGTGACTTTCACTAAGCATCACTATCCCACAATACTGTGAAATTTGTGAAATCATGTAATCACTTAATCACAAAAAAAGCTTGCAAAAAATTCATTGCTTGAGAACATTTTTTAAATTACATTCAACAAGTTAAGGCATTATTTTATATTGAGGTAGAAATGTTGAATTTGGTGTCCTGGTCTTAGTCATCTTGTTGGTTGGCACTCTCCCACTTGATCCACACCTGTAGCATGGCTTTTCACTAATGAATTTGCAAACAGACTCTCACAGACTTTTCTCTTGAGGCTTGTTTCAAACTGCTTGCATCCAGATCTCAGGTTCCTGAATAACTAGAATTACACGTGTTGGCCACTGGCTCCTGACACCCGGTACATCTGAG
This sequence comes from Dipodomys merriami, assembly GCF_024711535.1. Taxonomy (NCBI): domain Eukaryota; kingdom Metazoa; phylum Chordata; class Mammalia; order Rodentia; family Heteromyidae; genus Dipodomys; species Dipodomys merriami. The sequence continues at coordinate 163,505 of NW_027202504.1, read as the reverse complement.
TGAATACAATGGATAGGCAATTAGTACAAATAAATAATAACCACAAAATTTCTGTTTGGGGCAATGGAAAGTAATTTAATTATTCTCCCAGTTAGGACAAAAAGAAACCAGTTTATAAAAAATATGAAAATTGGGCTGCAAAGATGGCGCAGTGGTAGAGCGCTTGCCTTGCATGCCTGAGGCCCTGGGTTCGATTCCTCAGCACCACATAAGCAAAAAAGAAAAAAGCCGGAAGTGGCTCTGTGGTTCAAGTGGTAGAGTGCTAGCCTTGAGGTAAAGAGCTGAGGGACAGCGCCCAGGCCCAGAGTTCAGGCTCCACTACCGGACCCAAAAAATATGAAAATTATGCTTCAAACTAATAATACAGAACAAAAATTGGATGAAATAAGGTACAAGGTAGATAGAAGTCTAAGCAGGTATACTTTTTGACAAAAAATTTTTTATTGTGAAAATACCACACAGAGGGGTTACAATTACATGGACAAGGTAATGAGTACAAGGTATACTCTTTTATCCTGAATAACTTGTTATTACTAAAGTGGGTTCAGAGTTGCAAATATTTTGGCAGATCTGCTTTCAAATTTTCATAAGCTTGTGTCAAGATATTCTGTATCATACATTAAGCATGTCAGTGAATTTGAAGAAGTAGGCATCAGTAATAAAAAAAAAAACCTGTTATCCATTAGAGATGACCAATAACAAAGAATACCTCTCATCCTGTCTATCAATTGATGCAAAGTTTTCTACCTCCAAAAAGCAAAATCAAATTATTTGGAAAGGAAGCTAACACGATCAAGAAACTCAAATCATCCTTTTGTTTTTGCCAACTCAATATCTGGTATTAAATCAAAACATGAAAATGATAAGGATTAACAAAAGAAAGGTTTTAAAATAAATAATTTAAATGGAACCAAACTTTTCAGTGTATTGAAATGACTATATATATGGTTTCAAATAGAAGTGATAGATAAGACAATTACAAAGAGAGAAGGTAACAAGGATCTGATTAGAAATACAGCTGAGAAACCAAAGATAAATCCAGATACATTTGTGCACATGGATGGCCACTCAGAGAAATAGAAGAAATAACTGAAATGGAATCAAAGCCAAGACATTGTAAGTAAATTGCAGAATGAAACACTGAAAAAATGCAGAACATACTTAGAGAAAGGTCATTTTTCTTATTTGACATATATAAAAAACTTAAAACTTTTACTCCTGTCCTAATCAAATTAATGTACTTGATAAAACTGATCATCAGTCACTCTTCTGGTATTATCTATAAATTGAGTTTGCAAAGTAAACCCACATGGAGAAGTCCAAAAAGAAGTTACTATTACATGACCATACATGTTAACATTGTATGGCAATCTATTTTTCCTACTGTATCATACTCTTTTCCCCCTTTCCCCTAAGAAATGGTAAGTTTATTTTTCCTGTTTACATACTTGCAAATAACCTATTCTAACAGTATTAAAGATTCTTTTTTAAAATTTTTATTTATTTTTTATTGTGAAAATACTGTACAAAGGGATTATAATTACATGGGCAAGATAATGAGTACATTTCTTATCAAGCATTGTAGCTTCCTCCTTTGTTTCCCCTTCCCATCCCTTCCCATCCTCCCCTCCCCCGCCCTCCCCACCCAATCCTCCCTGCCCCCCCACCAAAGTTGTAAAGTTCGTTTTTGACATAACGACTTGTACATCTCATTGTAACAATATTAAAGATTCTTAATCTCCTACCACTCCATCTTCTTATTGATCATCAGTCTGCTGATGTTCACTGAACATTTCTTAGTTACACTTGGTATATCTTACGTTATTCACCCTCTTTCATTTTCCACTCTCTTCTCTCTTTCAAGAAAAAGAGTATAAATTGTTCTTTAGCTTTCGTTTGTGCTCTAGCTTTATTCGGGTTAGCTTTAATTCAAAGAAGACAGCATTCTCATAGCCAATAGTATGATAGCCTTAGATGATAGCATTCTCCTAACCAATAGCAAAATGAGGATGAAAATTTACCTTGACTAATATTCACCGACTGCATGAGGTTATGCCAATTGGCTTTTAAAAAACTTCATCAACTTAGCCATTTCAGGCTTTAATTTTAGTTTGTCTAACCACTTTTCATTTTTTCATTCTGGAATTGGCTGAATAAAAATTGATAGGATTCATCTTTAGAAGATGTAAAGCTTTTGGGCTGGGAAGGTGGCTCTATTGGTAGAGTGCTTGCCTTGGATGCATTAGGCCCTGGGTTCCATCCTTCAGCACCAAATAAGCAGAGAAAGCCGGAAGTGGCGCTGTGGCTCAAGTTGTAGAGGGCTAACCTTGAGCTGAAGAACTGAGGGACAGTGCCCAGGCCCAGAGTTCAGGTCTACAACCGACAAAAAACAAACAAACAAACAAACAAAAAAACAGAAGATGTAAAGCTTTTGCTAAAAAGACTTAGAGATATAACAAGAATTGAAATTTAAATGATGCAATGGTATCTCAAATTTTCTTTTGATTATTATATTAGCAATGGGATTTAGTTTTCTTTCAGATGATATGTTTTAAAACTATAAATATATCCCTTCAATTTTAGATAACTTTCAATATTCACTAAACCGTCCAGAATACATGTTACTGACTTTGCTAAATTATATATCTGACAGATTCAATCAAGTATACTGAAGATTGAATGATTAAAATGGAATCACATATACTATAATAGTGCCATAGATAACTGTATTGGCCACTTTTCATACAAAGGCAAATGCCTTTGAAAATTGTATAAACATGATAACATTCATTGAAAACCTAAAGTAATCTCACTATAAAGGTTGTACAATTCTATGAAATTAGTAAAATAAAATGTTCCCTAAAACTGTTTTGTTAAATGATACGCTCGTTATTTTCCTTTCCAAATATGCTACGACTTTCTTTATTCACAGTAGAACAATCCCACCACTGTTTCAATATCTACTCTAAACCTGAGCTGATGAGTGTTTCTAAAACTGATGCATAAAACATGTCCTAGAACCTGATGTTAAAGTTAACAGACAACATATTAACATCTACCTGTATACATGATTGATTTTTATAGAGGTCTTCTGTACCTTTTGTTTATTCAACCTTTAAACTGAGTATCTGGATTATGTAGTTTTTATTATTTTCCCAACATATAGAGTCTGATATAATTTTCACATTCACTTTGATTTCAAGGTTTGTCACAAAGTGAAGAAAAAGGACAAGTTGACAAAGTTCAGAAGATGCTACCCAATTAAAGACACTGGACAATATCAGTATTTTCTCTCTTGTTCTTAGGAAAAAACACTTTAAAGCTATTTATTTTTGAGAGAAGAATATGTATCTAACATTGCACTCAGAAACTGTGTGGAATATTATATCACAATAGATTGCATGAGTTATATAAAAGTTATGCCACCTATTTTTTAAATGAGGCATACTTACAATGAAAAGAATATTGGATTTGGCATGATACAGCACTATTATTTATCAATATACTAAAGTTGAATAATTTACTTAACCTTTCTGAAACCTTGAATATTCAGTTATAAAAATGTAAATGGCAACCTATCACACAAAGCTTGTTTGACTTTTCTAGTCTTGCTGTAACAAGGCACCACCAAGTAGGTGGTTAAAATAACCGAGGTACTTGTCAATCAGTTCTGCAGGTTAGAAGTAAAAGGTCAAGATGCTGTCAATGTCGTGCCCCATTCAGTCCGGTAAGAAAGAATCCTATTATTCCTCACTCAAAGCTTGTGGTGGCTGTTAGCAATGTTTATATCTTGGCTTGAAATTGCAGTACACCTATGTCTGCCTTTATCCTTGTGTTTCTCTTTTGATAAAGATGTCAGTCCTAAAGGAAGAGAGGGAGAGGGGTAAAGAGAGAGACAAAGAAAGAGCATTCCATTAATTTTAAAGCCCACAATATTCCAATCTCACCTCATCTTAACTACTTTCATCTCACCTACACTATCCCATAAATGTATTTAATATACAATGTGTATAGTTTATAAAATATAATGTAAAAATGTAGTAAATATCTGAGATATGGACAATTGGAGAATCAACTCATCTTTGAAGACACAATTCAGCTCATAAGAGAAAGGATTTAAAATGGGTTAAAATGTGTCAAGAAAATGTGGTATATATACACAATGGAATTCTATGCCTCTATCAGAAAGAATGACATTGCCCCATTTATTAGGAAATGGAAAGACTTGGAAAAAATCATATTAAGTGAAGTAAACCAGCCCCAAAGAAACATAGGTCCCATGGTTTCCCTTATTTGCAATTACTAGTATATGTCTGAGACAAACAGAAACAGTCAGACATGTTGATGTTAGGCAAAATGAACACCAGGATAAGGAAGCAAATGTTTTTTCTTTCTTTCTATAGTTTCTAACATAGTTATAAGATGATGTTTTGTTGCTTTGTATGTCCCTCCCCCCCGGTATAACCCCTGTTTTCACTATAGTTGATGTTGGTATAATTTGTGGAGGGGAAGGAAAAAAAAACAATTGTTTAAATAGGGTTACAGGTGGCCCATTGCAACAATGAAATGTACAAGATGTGATGAAGAAAATTAAACTTCACAAATTTGGCAGAGGAGGGGAGATGAGAAGGGATGGGAAGGAGAAACAAAGGAGGAGGCAATAATGCTTAAGAAGAAATGTAATGTACATAAAAGGTCAGATAAGGTGATGTTAGGGAAATGAATCCTAAGATATGTATTCAAATGTATTTTTTCTCTTTCATGAGATTGTTTCTAACACATTTATAGGATTATTTCTTTGTTGCTTTATATGTCCCTCCCCCACAGTATTAGCCCTGCTTTCACTGTATTTGATGTCGGTATAATTGGTGGAGGGGAAGGGGAAAAACAAATCGTTTAAATAGGGACACAGGTGGACCCATTGCAACAATGAGATGTATAAATCGTTATGTCAAAAGCGAACTTTACAATTTTGGTGGCGGGGCAGGGAGGATTGGGTGAGGAGGCAGAGAGGGGAGGATGGGAAGGGGAAAAATATATATCAGTTTAAATGTAAAAAAATATATATAAAGCCCCCTCCCCAAAAAGAAATGTACTCATTACCTTGCCCATGTAATTGTAATCCCTCTGTATGGTATTTTAACAATATAAAAAATGTGCTAAAACTTAAAATGTGTTCATTACTTTTCTCTGGTACTCCAGAATCATGGCTTCACAACAACTTATCTGACCTTTTCTGCTTGACTCAGACATACACTAGTTATTGCAAATAAGGGAAATCATGGGACCTATGTTTCTTGGACCCTGGCTTACTTCACTTCTTATAAATTTTTCCAAGTCTTTCCATTTCCTAACAAATGGGGCAATGTCATTCTTTCTGTTGGAGGCATAGAATTCCCTTGTGTATATATACCACACTTTCTTGATCCATTCATCTACTGAGGGGAATCTGGATTGGTTCCATATCTTAGATATGGTAAATAATGCTGCAATAAACATAGTCGTTCTGGTAGCTTTGGTGTGGTCTTGTTTGTGAACATTTGGGTAAATGCCCAAAAGTGGGATTGCCGGGTCATAGGGGAGCTCTATGTTGTGTCTTTTCAGGAACCTCCATACTACTTTCCAAAGTTGTTGAACAAGTTTACACTCCCACCAACAATGCCATAAGGTTTCCTTCTGTCCACATCCCCTCCACCATCTGTTGTTATTAGAGTTCTTGTTTATAACCATTCTAACTGGGGTGAGGTGGCATCTCAATGTTGTTTTGATTTGCATTTCTTTTATGGCTACAGAGGCTGAACATATCTTCATGTGTCTATTGGCCATCCTTCTTTCCTCTTCAGAGAATTTTCTCTTTTATTCTTTAGCCTACTTATTTATTGGGCAGTTGTTTCTTTGAAGATTTGTTTTTGGTGGATTTAATTTTTTAAGTTCCTCTCTTCCCCTCTATCTCTTGTCTCCTTTCTATTCTCCTCTTTATCTCTCCTCTCTTTCCTCTCTCTCTCTCTTTCTCTGTCTCTGTCTCTGTCTCTCTGTCTCTGTCTCTGTCTCTGTCTCTCTCTGTCTCTGTCTCTCTCTCTGTCGCTGTCTCTCTCTCTCTCCTCTGTCTCATTCCAGTACTGAGGCTTGAATTCAGGGCCTATCTTTCAGACATTTGTGGCTTCTTTTCTTTTCTTTTCATTTTCCTTTTCTTTTCTCTTCTCTTCTGTTCTTTCTCTCACTATTTCTCTTTGTTTCATTCTATCCTTCCTTCTTTCCTTTGTTTCTTCTATATCTTCCTTTCGTTTTCTCTCCCCTCCTTCATTTTTCCTTCCTTATTTCCTTCTTCCTTCTTCCTTCTTCCTTCTTCCTTCTTCCTTCCTTCCTTCCTTCCTTCCTTCCTTCCTTCCTTCCTTTCTTTCTTTTTTCTTTCTTTCTTCCTTTCTTTCTTTCATTCTTTCTTTCTTTCTCTTTCTTTCTTTCTTTCTTTCTTTCTTTCTTTCTTTCTTTCTTTCTTTCTTTCTTTCTTTCTTTCTTTCTTTCTTTCTTTCTTTCTTTCTTTCTTTCTTTCTTTCTTTCTTTCTTTCTTTCTTTCTTTCTTTCTTTCTTTCTTTCTTTCTTTCTTTCTTTCTTTCTTTCTTTCTTTCTTTCCTTTCTTCCTTTCTTTCCACTGGTAGTTACTTGGAATATAATACTCTCATAGCTGTTTCTGCTCCAGCTTATTTTGAACAGATCTTAGCCATCTGAGTTGTCAGGACTGCAGGTGTGACCCACTAGCCACTAAGCTTAATAAACTTCATTTAGAAAACAAAAAGGAGAATTTACTTGAGACAGAATAGGGTTGTCTACACATTTAGAAATTAAACCTTCATTGATATCTAGCTTCTGTTTCCAAATAGTGAGAAGTTACCAACCTTCAGGCACTCTTTGGCATTCTACATAATAATTTATGAGATTTTCACATACAAAAAAATCTAATATTAAATACTACTTTTTTGTTATTTGTTTGAATCTGAATTACGCATGGTTATAAAATGACAAAACATAAATCTGTCAAAATATGTAAATCTGGATGCATACTTCAATATTTAACCAGTATATTATCCTAAAATATAAACATATGAACCAAAATGACACTTCTATCTTTTTTGGGCCAGTGAGGATTCTCACAGATTTTCCCACCCAGACTGACTTCTAACCAAGATCACCAAATCTCAGCCTCCAGTATAGCTAGGATTATAGGTATGAACCACTGCGCCTGACAAAAGAAAGTTCATAATGAATTTTAGAAACTTGAAAATTTACATGTGAAAATATTGATAAAATCTAGTTCTGGGGCTTATGTTCCACAATGCTATTTGTGTGTTTGTGGGTGTGTGTGTGTGTTCATATGCAAGTATGTAGATGATAACTGAATAGAAAGAAAAATAGATAATATACAATACATATTTACCTATTTCTACATAATTTTTCATATATATAAATTTACACATGTATAAGGGTAAATTAATTCCAGTAATAAGTAATTTAAAAGAATATCTACATAGGTTAAGAATGCTTCACTCAAATCTCAGGTTAAATTTACCTCAATCTCAGTACTGCACCTGTGAATATAAAAAAATACATAAATGAATTTTGGTCTACACAAAACTTTTCCAAGTTGGAATCATTCATAGCAAAGTAAAAAATACAATTTTTCTTTGAACTTTTCTGGTAGTAGAAATGACACGTCACCAGTCTCAAAAATATTTTCAAAATATGGTTGTCTCACAACCTTATCATATCAAATGCAATTTGGCTTTCTAGAACTTATTTTTTTTAATTTAATTTAATTTTTTTGTGAACATACTGTACAGAGGGGTTACAATTACATGGGCAGGATAATGCGTACATTTCTTACCAAGCATTGCAGCCAACTCCTTTGTTTACCCTTCACATCCCTTCCCAGCCTCCCCCCTCCACCCCAATCCCAATCCTTCACCTTCCCCATCCTCCCCTCCCCCCCGCACCGACGTTGTAAAGCTTGTTTTGGACATGACAACTGGTTCTTCTCATTGTTGCAACAGGTCCACCTGTATCCTTAAACAACTGGTTTTTCTCCATCTCCTCCAAAAGTTATACTGACATCAAATATAGTGAAAGCAGGGGTTATACTGTGGAGGAGGGACATACAAAGCAACAAAGAGATAATCTTATAAATGCGTTAGAAACACATGCATGAAAGAGAAAAACATTAAAATACATATATATGGGTTCATTTCCCTGACATCACATTATCTGACCTTTTCTGATTGACTCATACATATACTAGATATTGAAGATAAGGGAAACCATGGGACCTATGTTTCTTTGGGCCTGGCATACTTCACTTAATATAATTTTTTCCATTTCCTAACAAATGGGGCAATGTCGTTCTTTCTGATGGAGGCATAGAATTCCATTGTGTATATATACCACATTTTCTTGATCCATTCATCTACTGAGGGGAATCTGGGTTGGTTCCATATCTTAGCTATGGTAAATAATGCTACAATAATCATTGTTGTGCTGGTAGCTTTACTGTGGACTTGTTTGTAAACATTTGGGTAAATGCCCAAAAGTGGGATTGCTGGGTCCTAGGGGAGTTCTATGTGAAGTCTTTTGAGGAACCTCCATGCAGCTTTCCAAAGAGGTTGAACAAGTTTACATTCCCACCAACAATGAAGTAAGGTTCCTTTCTGTCCACATCCCCTCCAGCATCTGTTGTTAGAGTTCTTGATTCTTGTCGTTCTAACTGGGGTGAGGTGATATCTCAATATTGTTTGGATTTGCATTTCTTTTATGGCTAGGGATGTTGAATATTTCTTCATGTGTCTATTGGCCATCCTTCTTTCTTCTTCACAGAAGTTTCTGTTTAAGTCTTTCACCCACTTATTTATTGGGCAGTTGTTTCTGTGAGGATTTGTTGTTGGGTGGTTTAATTTTTTGAGGTCCAAGTATATTTTAGATATGAGACCCTTGTCCGTTGTATGGCTAGTAAAGATCTTCTCCCAATCGGTGGGCTTTCTATTGATCTGGCTAACTATGTCCTTTGCCATTCAGAAGCTCTGCAACTTTATGCAATCCTATTTGTCCAACCTTTCTTTGATTTGTTGTGTTTCCGGGTCTCTATTCAAAAAATTTCGGCCTGAGCCAAGGAGACCTAGGGTTTCTCTTATTCCATCCTGTAATGGTTTCAGAGTGTCTGCTTTGAGTTCAAGGTCTTTGATCCATCTGGAGTTGATTCTGGTGCAGGGTGATATATAAGGATCTAGCTTTAGTTTTCTACAAGTAGTTAACCAGTTTTGCCAGCACCATTTAATGAAGAGGCTGTCTTTGTTCCATTCTATTGTTTTAGCTCCCTTATCGAAGACTAGATGGCTATAGGTCTGTAGGTTCATTTCTGGGTTTTCAATTCTATTCCATTGGTCCTGAGGTCTGTTCTTATGCCAATACCAAGCTGTTTTGATTACTATGGCTTTATAGTAGAGTTTGAAAATTGGTATTGATATTCCTCCAGCAGTGTTCTTTCCGTTGAGGGGCGTTTTTGCTATTCGGGTCTTTTATTGTTCCATATGAATTTTTGGATTGCCTCTTCTATTTCCTTGAAGAATGAGGTTGGAATTTTGATAGGTATTGCATTGAGTTTGTAGATAGCCTTGGGAAGTATTGCCATTTTCACGAAGTTAATCTTTCCAATCCAGGGGCATGGGATGTTTTGCCATTTTTTAAGTTCTCTGTTGATTTCCTTTTTCAAGATTTTAAAGTTTTCATCATAGAGGTCCTTCATTTCTTCGTTTAAGTTAATTCCTAGGTATTTTATTTTTTGTGGGGCTATTACAAATGGAGTTGCTTTCCTAATTTCAGCCACACTTTTCTCATTGTTGGCATACAGAAAAGCCACTGATTTTGGGGGTTAATTTTATAACCTGCTACTTTGCCAAAGTTTTGAATCAGCTTGACTAATTTGGGAGTGTAGTCTATGGGATTCTTTAAATACCAGATCATGTCATCTGCAAAGAGGGAGAGTTTTATTTCTTCTTTCCCTATTTGGATCCCCTTTATGTCTGCATCTTGTCTTATTGCTGTAGCTAGGCATTCTAATACTAGATTGAAGTGAAGTGGAGAGAGTGGGCATCCTTGTCTTGTTCCTGAATTAAGAGGAATTGGCTTTAGTTTTTCATCATTGAGTATAATGCTGGCTGTAGGTTTGTCATATACAGCCTTTATTGTATTGAGGACTGTTCCATGGATTCCTAATTTTTCCAAAACCTTCATCATAAAGGGGTGTTCGATCTTGTCGAATGCTTTATCTGCATCTCTGAGATAACCATGTGGTTCTTATCCTTGCTCCTGTTTATGTGATGAATAATATTAATTGATTTGTGTATATTGAACCAGCTTTGCATCCCTGAAATGAATACTCTTTGATCGTGGTGTATGATTTTTTGGATGAATTGTTCAAGTCAATTGGCCAAAATTTTGTTGAGAAGTTTTGCATCAATGTTCATCAAAGAAATGGGTCTATACCTCTCTTTCTTTGATGAGTCCCTGCCTGGTTTTGGGATGAGGGTTATGATGGCTTCATAGAATGTGTTCAGTAGTGAGCATTCTCTTTCAATTTCATTGAAAAGTTGGAGGAGTATGGCTGTGAGCTCTGCTTTGAAGGCCTTGTAAAATTCCGCTGTAAAACCATCTGATCCTGAACATTTCTTAGCTGGGAGGTCTCTCATTGCTTTTTCTATTTCAGTGCTAGATATGGGCCTGTTAAGATAGTATAACTCATCTTGTTTTAGTTTTGGCCTGTCAATATTTGCTAGGAAAAGGTAGATTTCTGTCAAGTTCTCAAACTTATTAGCATAAAGTTTTGAGAAGTATTCCCTTGTAATGTTCTGAATCTTGGTCGTTTCCGGGGTGATTTTTCCATTCTCATCTCTGAGTTTATTAATTTGGGTGTGTTCTTTTCTTTTTCTGATAAGATTTGCTAAGGGTCTGTCAATTTTGTTAAGTTTTTCGAAGAACCAACTCTTTGTTTTGTTGATCCTTTCTATAGTTTTTTTGGGTTCTAATTCATTTAATTCTGATTTATTTTTGATTATTTCTTTCCATCTACTGGATTGGGGTTCATCTTGCTGCTCTTTTCCAAAGAGGTTTAGAAGTGTCATTATATTGTTGGTTTCCGATCTCTCCAATTTCTTGATGTAGGAGCTCAGAGCTATAAACTTGCCTCTGAGTACTGCCTTTGCTGTGTCCCAGAGGAGCTGGTAATTTGTGTGTTCATTTTTGTTGAATAGCATGAACATTTGAATTTCCATTCTAATCTCTTCCATGGCCCACTCATGATTCAGCAGTGTGTTGTTCAGCCTCCATGTGATACCGGACTTTCTTTGGTGGCTTTTGGTGTTGAGTTCTAATTTTATTCCCTTGTGGTCAGAGAGAATGCAAGGTATAACTTCAATGTTTCTGAACTTAGACAAGTTTGCTTTGTGGCCTAAAATGTGGTCTATTTTATAAAACGTTCCATGTGCTGCTGAGAAGAACGTGTATTCTGTTGCTGCTGGGTAAAATGTTCGGTAGATTTCTGTTAAGACTAGTTGATCTATGCTGCTGTTTAGATCTGCGGTTTCTCTGTTGAACTTTTGCCGATTTGATCTATCTAGTGGGGAGAGTGTGTGTTAAAATCCCCAACAATTAATGTCTTTGGATCTATATGGGATTTGAGGGAAAGTAGTGTTTCTTTGATAAATTTGGGTGCTCCATTGTTTGGCGAATAGATATTTAGAATTGTAATATCCTCCTGAAGGAGATATCCTTTAATTAGTATGTAGCGACCTTCTTTATCTCTTCTCACGAATTTTAATTTGAAGTCTATTTTATCTGATATTAGGATTGCAACTCCCGCCTGTTTATGAGGGCCGTTTGCTTGGTAGATTTTGTTCCAGCCTTTAACCTTGAAAATGTGTTTGTTTTTACGGGCAAGATGTGACTCCTGCAGGCAGCAGATAGAAGGGTCTTGTTTTTTAATCCAAGTAGACAGTCTATGTCGCTTAATTGGAGAGTTCAGTCCGTTAACGTTAAGAGATAGGACTGAGAGGTATTTGGGAGTTCTTGCCATGTTATCCACCTTCTTGGGGGCTGCAAAAACTGGGTTCTTCCTATGGTTCTTGGATTCTCAGTTTGGGTGCAGTTTCTTGGCCTTTATTGCGGTCTTGTTGGTTTTCTATGTGTAGGACATCTTTAAGAATCTTTTGTATGGCTGGTTTGGTGGAGATGTATTGTTTCAATTTTTCTTTGCTATGGAAGATTTTTATTTGACCTTCAGTTATGAAGGAGAGTTCAGCTGGGTACAGTATTTTTGGTTGATAGTTGTTTGTTATTAGGGTATGGCATACATCATTCCAGGCTCTTCTTGCTTTGATTGTCTCTGCTGAGAAATCTGAGGTGATTCTAATTGGTTTTCCTTTATAGATCATTAATCTTTGCTCCTTGTCAGCTTTAAGGATCTTTTCCTTGGTCTGAGTTGATCCTGTGTGGATTATAATGTGATGGTGGGATGTCCTATTCTGTTCTGGTTTATTTGGGGTTCTAAAGGCTTCTTGTATCTGAATAGGCCTATCTTTTTGTATGTTTGGGAAGTTCTCTGCTAGGATCCTGTTAAACATTAACTTCTGTTTCTAGGTGCTCCTCTACACCCATTATCCTTAGATTGGGCCTTCTGATGGTGTCTTCCAGGTGTTGGATAGACCTATCATATTTCTTGGACTTGTCTTGGATGGTTGTATGTTCTTTCTCTATAATATCTAGGCTGTCTTCAATCCCTGAGATTTGATCTTCTGCATGGTCTAACCTGCTGTCAAGACTCTCTACTTTGTTTTTTATCTTTTCCTTCTATTTGGTCAGCTTTGATGGCTTCAATTTCTTTGTTGAAGCTCTGTTTTAGGTCTTGTATGAATTTCTTTACTTCCTTAATTTGGTGTTCAGTGTTTGTTTTCAAATCACTTAGTTGATTGGTTATGGTTTCTTTGGACTCCCATTCCTTCTGTTGGGTTCCGTTCAGCGTTCCCTTTGTGGTCTCCCTGACTTCCTTCAGCTCTATGTTAATGGATTCCATGAATGCCTTTAGTGATCTTTGTGTATTCTCTACCTGGTCTCTCTTTTCCTGTATTACTCTTTGATTTGCTTCTTCCCGTTTGTGGGATTCCTGTAGTTCTCTTTCCTCCCATTCATGGGATTCCTGCAGTTCTCTTTGAGTGTTCTCAGCCTGCTCACACCATTCCTCCCTTTCTCTTTGAGTATTCTCAAGTTTTTCACACAAATCCTGTATCAGTTTTTGAGTGTCTTCCTCACGCTTATGATATTCCTGTATAAGCTTTTCAGATGCCTCCTCTCTCTCTTTTTCATGCTCATACAGCGTCCTTTGTAAGTTGTCAAACTTCTCATTTATCATGTTTGCCAGCAGTGTTTGCAGAGCTATTTGGGAAATCTCCTATGGATTATTCATTATCTGTTCTGACCCCTGATTATCAAGATTGGGAATTGAGATATCCGGATTTGCCATTTTTCTTGTGTTTTTCCGGCTTACTCTGCCCATTTGAGATGAAAATAGCACCAGTTTTGTGCTAGAACACTATCTTAAGGCAACCATCAATCAAAGTTTGCATTCGTACAGTCAATAGTCTACAGATACAATCTAGTTCAACAGATACATCTATTCAACATCTAACAGCTATATGTTAATGGGCTTCGAAATGCAGAGAAGAATTTGGAAAACCAGAAATTATTAGGGTTAGGGAGAGATGAGGGTAAAAAATAGAAATAGATTGGTGTGGGGAGGCACAGGGAGAGTTAACTATGTCCTAATCACAATGCAGGAAATAGGTTGTGTAGGATGCAATTAGAGAGAGAGAGAGATAGAAGAAAGGGAAAGGGAAATGAAATGAGACCAGAAAAAAATAGAAACGGAAAAATTAATATTATTATGATGATTAAAAGACCATCTATTTAGAGAGGAATGTGAGTATATAAAGAGAAGCTAAGGGACATAGAGGAGAAGTGAAAAACTTTAAAAAAATGCTTAAAATATTATATAGGTATAAAGAGGTAGTACTGCTATTAAGGAATTTAATTCTCAGAGGTTTTGAATTGAGTAATAAATTTGTGGATTAAGTGTGTACACAATGGGGGATAGGGTCTACTAGTTAACTAAGGGTTTATCTGAGGATGTGCAGGACAAGAGTTAACTCACATAAAGAAAATCAAAGGAGAGGAAAAGTTGAGAAGGATGAGAAAGGGAAAAAAAAGATCAGAAGTTTAGTATATCTAGACGAAAAACAAAAAGATAGTTAAGAAAAAAAAAGAGAAAGAAGACAAGAAAGGAAAACCCACATTCACGTATTCTTAAAATAAAAATTATAAGAGGAAAAAAAAGTTACTAGAAAACAATTATTTTTTCAAAAAAGGCAAAAATTAAAGATTAATAAAATTTTTAGAAAAGGAAAAAATTCTTTATATATATATAAGGTACCAAAAAACAAAGGAAAAAAAAAGAAAAGAAAAGAAGAAGAAGAAAAAAAAAAGTTCTTTGATTTTTTTTTTTGAATTTTTTGGGAGGGGTGGGAAGAATCTTGTATCTCCCTTTTGTCTGTAACCAGCCTCTTGTTGGAGTCTCTGGTCAGCTTGAGGTCCTGTGGCTTGATTGGTTTGTTCAGTCAGTTTGTTTGAACAGGCAGAAAAATGCTTTGCTTTACCCAAGATTTTGAGATCCCCCTCCCAGATTAGTTTAATGGGAGGGTGATCTGCTTTGAGAATCACAAAAGAGGGGGATGCAGTGGTGAGACTAGGTTCTGGGTAGAGTTGAGGCCTTTCAACAATCAGTAGCTTTTTCCTGGGGCTATTTTGTGAAAAATATCATAGAGCCCAGCCTGGAGCCATTCTCAGGGTTTCTGTTTTTCCATTGATTTTGGTGGCTGCGAGAGGGAGGGGCAGCCTCTGGCTCTGGTTACCCAGTGAGGAAAGCCACTCCAATGGCTGGCGCCTGAGCTGGGTGACCTTTCCCTGGATGGAGCTGAGTCTGGAAGGTCACTTCGCCGTTAAGTTCTTGTGACCTGCTAAATGACTCGTTTTATTCCAAGGCCTGATTCGGAGCTGGAAGCTCCTCCGAGCTTTGTCGCTATCCAAGATGGAGATCACTGGTGCTGGGGTTTGGGGAGGCGTGGCCTTACCTTCTCTGCTCCCTGAGAAGGAGTGAGGACGTCGGGCTTGTACTCACGCCGAGTCTTGTATCCTGGGTCGTCTCTGGTCTGCAAACTGCAGAATGAAGATGTCCGCTCCTTGTCGGTTCTTGCTGGTGTTGAGTAGAATCTGCTCGCCTGCTGCGTCTGGCTCCTTCGTCCCGGACTCTCTGTGTGAGCACTCAGGTATGTTCCTGACTGCGGTCTCCCCCGGGACCCTGCCGCCGCTGCCGGGGCAGCTGCTGGCAAGCACTCAGATGTGTCTTCTTTCCTTGGCTTTCCCTCTCTTATCTAACTCTCTGTCCTGTGATGGCACACTTGGTGTGATTCTCTGGCTTAGGACTGTTCACTGGAACTCTAAAACTGCTTTCTATGTGAGAGCTTGTTCAGATTCCAGCTTCTCCTCTGCCATCTCCCCGGAACCCCCTGTAGAATTTCTTTAAAAACACTCTGATTGCATTCATATGCTAATATGTATGATTGGCTAATATTCTCCAAGTATGGCTAAGCTTTATTCCCTAATAATGGGAAACACTACCATTTGCAATAATTTTAGCACCTGTGAATGCTGTAAAAAGAAAATGAACTGGGAAAAATTTAAGACCCAGAGAGAGGATGGGAAATAAATGCCATGCAGAGCTGTCACTGTAGGGGTTCATCACCTGGGTGTAGGCATGGCTTAGCCCAATTTCCTACTGTGCTCAGGAGGTCACCCTGCAGTGGAACTCTATTCCTGCCTCCTCTTTCTCACTTCCATCCCAATTGGTGTGTGTGGGACTGATTGAAGCCATCTGCATATTATTCAAGCTTGCAGTGTCATTTCCCACCTCTGTCCAGTCAACTCAATATCTACTCAATATTAAACTTTGCATTAAATTTGTGATTACTTTTAAGTTTAGATATTGAGATTAATGCAGAAAATATTCTAAGGGATTTCTTGATACCTTAAACTTAGAAGCTGAGCTAGTTTAACAAGCACTTCTTTAATAGCCACTTTAATTTGTTTGTGACCATTCTGAGCAAGATTATTCCTGTCTAGCTCTCTGTATGTGAAACATGAAAGAACCAAAGAAAAATAATTTATTCCCAGTAACTTTAGTGTGTAGATCTGCACAACAATGTTAAATGTCATATAGTTCTGTATGAATCCTGATCATTATTAAAATAGAAATATGTTATAAATGATTTTCTACCATAAAATTCTTTATACATTCGAAGTTCCTAAGTTCCTAAGTCATATTAAGTCTAGCAGAGTCTTAAAACAAATGTAGAGAAATTCTCCTGCTAATATTCAGAAAATTATTATTTTATTCATGATACTATTTTCTTTCAAGCATATCGACTGGCTTACTTTCCAAGTCTTTCCATTTCTTACAAATGAGGCAATATCATTATTTCTGATGGATGCATAGAATTCCATGGTGTATATTTACCACATTTTCTTGATCCATTCATTTACTAAGGGGCATCTGTGTTGATTCCATATCTTGGCCATGGTAAGCAATGCTGAAATGAACATGGTTTTGATGGTAGCTCTAGTGTGGCCTGGTTTGTAGTGTATTGGGTAAAAGACCAGGAGTGGGATTGCTGGGTCATAGGGAAACTCTATGTTTAAACTTTTTTTTTTTTTTGTCAGTCATGGGGCTTGAACTCTGGGCTTGGGCGCTATCCCTCAGCTCTTTAGCTCAAGGCGAGCTCTCTACCGCTTTAGTCACAGCACCACTTCCTGTTTTCTGGTGGTTAATTCGAGATAAGGGTCTCACGGACTTTTCTTCCGGGCTGGCTTTGAACCATGATTCTCAGATCTCAGTCTGTCAGTAGCTAGGATTACAGGCGTGAGCCACCAGCACCCAGCTATGTTTAATCTTTTAAGGAACCTCCATAGAGTTTCCAGTTCAACTACTCTGGAAAAATACATTTTATAGGGACTTGTTTACAATATTTATGGGCTGAGCACTGTTTCAACTGAAAAGAAGTGAATGAGTCTTTGTTGTTTTTGGCGGTCTGGTCATGAGGCCTGAACTCTGGTCCTTGGCACTGTCCCTCAGCTCTTCAGGTCAAGGCTAGCGCTCTACCACTTGAGCCACAGTACCACTTCCGCTTTTTTCTTTTTTGCTTATGTGGTGCTGAGGAATCGAACCCAGGGCCTCATGCATACAAGGCAAGCACTCTACGACGGAGCCACCTTCCCAGCACTGAATGAGTCTTTAATTTCCATCTTTACAAGTCCAATTTTAGTGTCTTGATAATAGTCTGAAAATGGGTTAGCCTATAGGAAAGTAAAAATTTGGTAATTCTGTATGTAGGAAATGAGTGAGACCTAATGGCAATCGAGACAGTAAGAATGGCAGAAACCAGATGCATTTATATGAAGTTAATGAAATTTTATTATATAAAAGCTAAGAAGTTTAAATAAGTGCTGCTAAACTTTATATACAACAAGAGAATGAGGTTACTGGAAGTAAGCATCAAGAAGGGTTATGAATATAAAGATGGAAACAAGGTTTTGAATAAGTATCCACAAATTGATGACTAGGCAATTCTGTAGATTTTTTTTTTATCACTATAATATTGTGGTGGCAAGATTCCATTTTTTTTTTTAGTTACGCAAGTACATTTTATTTTTTAAATTTAATTTTTTGTCAAGGTTATATACAGTTATATACCATAAGGTAGTGAGTACATTTCTTGTTGGACATTGTTACCCACTCTTGTTTTCTTTTGTTGGTCCTGGGGCTTGAACTCTGGGCCTGGCCACTGTCCGTAGCTTCCTTTCCCTCAAGAGCACTCTAACAATTGAGCCACAGAACCAGATTTTTGAAGTAGTCTATTGGAGATATGAGTCTCATGGAGTTTCCTGCCTGGGCTGGCTTGGAACTGCAATCCTCAGATCTCAGCCTCCGGAGTAGCTAGGATTAGAGATGTGAGCCACCAGTGGCAGGCAAACTCTGTCTATATTTAACAACTAATTTTCTCAGGTGGCATTACATTCAATTTAAATGTGTAGATAGTTTCCATACACATTCTATGGGGAAAGTAGCTGAATAGGAAAAAATAGTTAACTGTTTTCTTGATTAGTCTCAATCTAGAAAGTTATGAGATGATAACATCACTACATAGCAGGGCAAACTGAATGTAAAGTTCTGGAGAATAAACATGTCAGTCTATGTCTTTCCTGTTGTAACGTTTAGCAAAGGGATGAAAAGTAAATATGCCTGTTCTTAAAACAACCTTCTTCCTGAAGGCTGAGATTAGACTTTCCCTAAAAGAATATACCACCTACTTTGAGATTATATCCCTATACATATGAAACAAAGTTATAAAGAAATAACAGAGCCAACGATTTTACCATCAAAAGTGTGATCCTTTCTTGACTAGCCTGGATTATTAAAAGTGATGGGGTTCAAAGCACAGATTTCAAGCTATTGCTCAGTAGAGAATAGGAAAATACTTTATAAATCAAAGTATTAGGAGGCTGAGGCAGGATCATTATGAGCTTGAGGCCAGTCTGCGCTACAAAAAGAGAGACTGTCTAAATTAGGTAATTAATTTCAATAACACCAAAACCATCACTTATATACAAAGAGGGGCATGAAAAAAATATTTAATCTTGATCAAAACCAGTAGGATCAGAAAATGACAATAGTGACATTATTTAATAATTTCAATGAAGTTTCACATTCATAGCTCCTAAACAAAAATGTTTATAGAAACAATATATTAAACATCACATACAAATTAATTACAATAATTTTAAGGAAATTGTACATCTTTTTCATGTTTGTGTAACAATACAAAGAAAAACTATAGCGGTAATAAATGAGAAATTGTAAAGGGGTTTGGAAAGTTAAATTATTATTTCTCATGAATAAAATAAATGAAATAGTTAAATTATCATATCTCATGAAAAAGAATACATTCACCTAACAAAGTCTCCTTTTATCTACAATTTCATGTTCCAAGCTTTATTTACCTACACTAAACCACTAAACTACTGTCTACAAATATCCAATAGAATATTGAACAAAAGAACACTTCATAGATTGTAAATGTCATGCCATTCTGAGAAGCACAATGAAATCTCCTACCATCCCATTCTCGCTGGCTGGGAAAGTAAATCATCGTTTGCTCACTGTGTCTTCTGGGCCCAGTTTGTCTTCTGTAAATATGCAACCCACTCATAAGGTACTGAATGTCTGTCTCAGGCATCTGATCAACTGTAGTGAGGTCCCAGTGTTGTGAATGATAACCCTTATATTAGCCTACCACTGCCTACTCTGTCCTATGTCATTCTCTTCACCTTCTTTTCTCACTTGAAAGCTGTGTGATGGCATATTTCCTGTATCACACCATCCCCATAAGAAGACCTGTTACTTTGAAGTCTGAAGGACTACCTTATGTGGTGATGAATTTGGCTAGCATGTACAAGGAGCTAGGTCTCATTTCAAGCCACACACACACACACACACACACACACACACACACACATACTTTGTGAAAATATGACAAAAGTAACAATATTTATATAACTTTTATTACAGCATATAATAATTATTCTATTTTCTTAATACTTAATGGTTATTAATAACTAACTGTGGCTATTTTATGTTTTATAAGTATTCATGCATAGAGAAAACTATGTATGTATTTAAAACAATATATATATATATTTATATATTTAAGGTACATATGATAGAGAATAGATAGAGTTAAAATCTGTTGCTATCTATAGTTTAAGACAAGCAATCCATTGGGGTTAGGGTGGAGTGAACTTGTAATACCCAAACCAGTAAATACAGCTAGCTATCTGAACAGATTTACAGTGATTATTTGCAGATTCCATTGCAAATTGGGTATAGTTGTTACTAAACCTAGATATATCTATGTAGAAGTTAAATTCTAGAAAAATCTAAGGACTATATCACCATATGGTGAAATTCACACTGATTGGTCTCATCTGAATACCTCTCATTCTATTAATGAAGACATATTGAAACATGTAGAGATGTAAATGACAATAAATTACCAGGTTATTGTTATATCTAAGACATATATATATATATACATATATATACATATATATGTATATATGTATATATATATATACATATATATATATATATATATATATATATATATATATATACATATATATATATACATATATATATACATATATATATACATATATATGTATATATATATATATATGTCTTAGATATAACAATAACCTGGTAATTTATTGTCATTTACATCTCTACATATATACATATATATATACATATATATGTATATATATATATATATATATATACTATCAGGTATAGAGTCTTATTTTTTTTCTTTATAGCATTTTTGAGTAATAGAAGATATAGTATAAAGTCTTACTCATGAAAATATACAGTAAACAATACAGTAACAATACAATAGCATATTTAAAGCATCATTTCTTCATTTTTAAAAGATAATACCTGAGAATTAAATGCAGGCACATTAGAGAAAAATTTTGTCAAATTTAACTTTTTGTCAAAAATCTCATGTCTTCTTCATATTCGATGTCTATGCAAAATAAATATGAAATACATTCATCACTGCTTTACTTACTACAGGAAAGCATTGAACTCAAAATGGAAAACAAATATCATATTTCAGAATAAGTTACAGTATTTCAGGATGAACACTAATAAGACCACATAGAATCCTGCTAACTTTTTGGCTATTTTCTAGTGCCTAATTTCAACTTTCAATCTGAGTTGACATTCTTTTTCCTTCAACCACTGTTTCATTTAAATGCCTCTGGGCTGGAATTCTACTCAATTCTTAATTTTTTCATCCTTATCTCAGTTGGACACATGTCATAGACCCCTCACCCCACTTGTGCTAGCAGGTATCTCCTTCATCTTTCTTATTTATGGCTCCTCATATTGAACTTCTAACCAAAGCAATGATTGAGCTAACGCAATTGAACCTGCATTTTCAGAATACAGATAGTTTTTGTTCTCTTTGTAAAGCAAATGCTTGTTTCAGCTCCCTTAGTAACTTGTAGTAAGTGTTTTTTCTACTTGTATTTTTCAAAGGACATGTTAAGGAATCTTGGTTCATGCATACTTACCCTTGGACACACACAAATATTTTTGAAACATAGACATCTGTACAAATTAAGGCAATGGATGTTTCTTGAATGGTGTTAAGAAATCTAGGCTATATTTTATATTGACTTCACATATGAGTTCTATTTTGGAAAGCTGAGGAAGTTTCAACTCCCTTATTCATTACCTTACAGTCATTAAGAACTTGGTAATGTGTGGTATATATACACAATGGAATTCTATGCCTCCATCAGAAAGAATGACATTGCCCCATTTGTTAGGAAATGGAAAAACTTGGAAAAAATTATATTAAGTGAAGTAAGCCAGGCCCAAAGAAACATAGGTCCCATGGTTTCCTTTATTTGTAATATCTAGTATATGTATGAGTCAAGCGGAAAAGGTCAGATAATGTGATGTCAGGAAAATGAACCCTTAGCTGTGTATTTTAATGTTTTTTTCTTTCATGCATGTGTTTCTAACGCATTTATAAGATTATCTCTTTGTTGCTTTGTATGTACCTCCCCCACAGTATAACCCCTGCTTTCACTATATTTGATGTCAGCATAACTTGTGGAGGAGATGGGGAAAAACCAGTTGTTTAAGGATACAGGTGGTCCTGTTGCAACAATGAGAAGTACAAGTTGTCATGTCCAAAACGAGTTTTACAACTTCGGTGC
Source organism: Dipodomys merriami (assembly GCF_024711535.1). Taxonomy (NCBI): domain Eukaryota; kingdom Metazoa; phylum Chordata; class Mammalia; order Rodentia; family Heteromyidae; genus Dipodomys; species Dipodomys merriami. The sequence goes on along the minus strand of NW_027202504.1, from coordinate 141,512 downwards.
GGGGGGGGGAGGGGGGAAGGAGAAGGATTGGGATTGGGGGGAGGGGGGAGGCTGGGAAGGGATGTGAAGGGTAAACAAAGGAGGAGGCTGCAATGCTTGGTAAGAAATGTTCGCATTATCCTGCCCATGTAATTGTAACTCCTCTGTACAGTATGTTCACAAATAAAATAAAATTTTAAAAAAAAAGAACTTAGTAATGTCACTATGTAGTGTTAATATAGTGCTAAGTAGCCTAAAGTCTGCTATGGTTTAATTCTGAAGTAATTAAATATTTCTCTACAGAAAAAAATGATGTGGGATGCCAATTACTACAATGGAATACCATATATCCCCAAGAAGAGAAAATACAGGCAATGAATGAAACACTTTAGATCACATTAGGCCAATAACATAAAATGTTGAATTTCATCAAAATGTATATCTATAATAATAGATAATAAATATCCCTGTAATACAAATACCAATTTTGTGGGAAGTAAAGTAATACAGAATATACAAAGAACAATTAAAAATCACTGATGATTTTTAACTGGTGGCTCACACTTGCAAATCCTAGCTAGACATGTTGCTGATATCTGAGGATTATGGTTTAAAACCAGTCTTCAGAGAACAGATCATGAGACTTTATCTCCAATTATTCATTTAAAAAAAGCTGAAAGTGAAGCTGTGGCTCTAATGATAAAGAACCTTAAATGAAAAAACTAATAGACTGCAATTAGGTCCTGAGTTCAAGTTCCAGTACTGGCACCAAAAACTAAAAATTGAAAATCAATCAATAAATCACTTCTCATCAATAAGGAAACAAATGCTCTAACTTAAAAATTGCTAAAGAGTTTGCGCATGTGGTTCACCCAAGAAGATATTAAATTCACAGGCAATATCAAAGTAGCTAACATCATTAGTCATTAGAGAAATAATACAAATGGAAACAAAAAAACTACATTTTTAAGATAAATGAGATAGATAAATGCAAAAACATTTTGACTATGCCATTTGTAATTATGTTGAATGATGGGATTCAGACCAAAAAATGCATACTGTAGGATTCCACTTAGAAGAATTATAAGAAATGAAAAATTAGAATAATGAGTGTTTTCTAGGTTGGGGATCAGAGGGAGAGAATGAATACATACATAGTATAAGACAAAACATGAGAAAGGATACATAGTAAAGATAGAAAACAAAAATACTCTGTGGTATATTTTGCATACATACATGTTCATACATATATCTCTATCAAAATGGAGATATGTTTATATATGTATCTATTAATTATGTATATATACCTATCTATTAAGACACATATAGATATTTGTATATATATAGATATATTCCAAAATATACATTCAAAAATATCAAGTTGTAAAAGTCAACCATATACATATTACTATGTATCAGTAATACTTTATAATACTATCTATTGAGAAAATAACAAATAAAATCACAGTGATTCATGTAATTTGTTTTTCATTATGGGGCTTGAACTCTGGGCCTGGGTGCTGTTTCCCAGCTCTTCAGCTCAAGGTTGGCACTCTGCCACTTGAGCCAGAGCACCACTTCTGGTTTTCTTGTCGTTAATTGGAGATAAGAGTCTCACAGAGTTTCCTGCCTGGAGCTGGCTTTGAACAGTGATCCTCAGATCTCAGCCTACTGAGTAGCAGGCTTACAGGCATGAACCACGAGCACCCGGTGATTCATGTAATTTTTAAAATCTCTAATTTCTAAAACCTCAGATTTATTAAACCTCTTCTTACTTTTTCTTTCAATTAAAATAAATGATGTAGATTAACAAAACATGTGCCTGAAACTTACTATTTTTTATTGAGGGAGTGTTTCAATTGGATTTTTCAATGCATATACCATAATATTTCTTGAATGTTTATGTTGATTGTTAATTATAATTATGTAACCTTTATCAATTTTTTTGTCAGTCATGGGGCTTGAACTCTGGGCTTGTGTGCTGTCCCTGTGCTCTTCAGCTCAAGGCAAGCACTACTGCTTGAGCCACAGCACCACTTCTGGTTTTTTAGTGGTTTATTGGATGTAAGAGTCTCATGGACTTTCCTTCTCTGGGCTGGCTTTGTACCATGATCCTCACATCTCAGCCTCCTGATTACTAGCATGAGCCACTGGTGCCTGGCTCATCTTCATTTAAACTCTGTTGGAATAAAACATGAATATTGATTATTTTGTTACAGAAGTCTGGCTTGTTATCATTATGCTAATCTTTTTGTAAAATTTAATTATTTCTGTGAATTCTAAAGAAATTGGCTTTTTTGCTATGCAAGTATTGGGATATAAACAAAAAAATCACAGTATAAAAACTTGGATGGGTTAACAATCTTATTTGTATTTATCATAAGGCCCCATAATTTATTAGGTCTTCCAGGTATCTACTAATACTTGTAATTTTAAATCTTGTGATAAAAAAGGGTCAGGTTTTAAATGTACTCATGCAAACTCCAGCAGCATGTGCTGTCATTTACCTGAGGAATTCATTTACAGAACCTTGCCATTTGAACAGCAGGGAGCTAAGTTCCCTGAAGTATCTCTAAGCATTTCAGGCTCAATGAGTCAGGACTAAATAAAACTCAGGTACTGTGAAAATAAACACTTGCCATATAAATCTATGAATGGATGGTTAAGCATTAGCAAGTCTGCACTATCTCCAAGGTCCTTATAGATCATTGAAATCTCAAATTTCGTAAGCTGGAGTGAGTAACCACTCACACTCTAAAGAACAAGATGTCCCCTGATCATCTCACAATTTTGTGTATTAGAAGGGAATTAGAGCACCTAATCAGAATACCAATGGAGAGAAAATGATATTCTAGCAAATACACAATTCTCGAAAGTATACAAAGGATTATTGCTGTCATTTCACCTCAATGGTAGAACACTATAAAACAGTGATAAATTACTTTCATTAAATATCAATTGAAATATGCCACTTGGTTGTAATTCTTTTCTATACCTAGCCAGATGAAAACAATTGCAGAAATGAATTGTACATAAAAGGAGCTTTCTTTTTTTGTCAAAAAATTCCCTCCTAGGAATTGGGAAGACATTCTCAGAAGACAGTTTTATATTTTAGGGAAGTGAAGAGCAAAATGTCTTTCTTTTTAGGTGGATTCAGAGAGAGAGGCAGTCACATTCTCAGTTATGAAGGGGAAGAAGGAACCAAACAGTAGATGGGAATGAGGACCTAATGGGAGAGAGCAGTGTCACTGGAGAATTGCAGTTGAAGGGAGGATGGGATCATTACCTCTTCCCATTTCTCTTTTTCCATTTGGCCAATATATTCCAATTCTGATCGCGCCCACCATGTACCACATCTCTGGCTCCAAAACAAAGAAGCCAACCTAGAAATAAAATAAAACTTCCTTCCTGAAAGTTTAACTTGCAGCAACAGTGAGCTTCCCATGAAGCTGATTGCAGCATTCACTAAACTACCTGGTTTTCTTATATCCTCAATAGTGTGCAGGTGATGCAGGACAGTATCAATTGTCTTGGAGAATTTAAATGAGAATCCATTTTGACTTGAGGCAAAGAAATAGGAGCGTCAAATGATGGAAGGTATAACTCTTCCTTATTATACAAGAAAGGATGCCACAACATCTTAACCTCCAGTAGATCCTATTCTAAAGTGGCGGCTGATAAATACAAACTATGATTAGAGGTCTGTGCAGGTTTTTCAGCCCAGGACTGAAGGTTGTCTACAAATATGGTGACAAAATAAGTCATTGACAGCAGTCTCCTAGGAAGGAATGGACCAAGTGCACACACTGACTGAGGCCTTGCACAAAGTATCACAATGTGTCCTGGAGATTTCTCCTTCAATATTGGTGTCAATCCAGAGTGAAAGAAAGAGACAGGAGAGTGATGAAGAAGTGAAGAAATCACCAGGCACCAATGGGTTCACAATTGTAATGCTCGCTACCTAGCAGTCTCTGAACTGAGGACTGAGGTTCAAATCTAGCCTAAGCAGAAAAGTTCTAAAGACATCATCTTCAACATAGTAAGCAACATGCAGGGTTAGAGGCATGGCTCAAGTGAGAGAGCAACAGCTGTAAGGTAACAAGCTGGTTTTAAATCCTGGTACCAGATGGAGGAAAAAACAGAAAAGAAATAAAATAAAGTTCCCTTGTGAATATAAAATTTAAACTGAGTTGTGAGCAAAAATGTACTAACACAATTTTCTTAGTTGTAAAAATCATGAACAGGATGACATCAGTCAAAATGTATTGTACTCATAAATTGATATATTAAATTGAAAACCCATTGTATAACTATTTAATGCCAATAAAATAAATAAAATAAAAATAGAAATATTAAATTATATATCGTAAGAGATTTCATCATGGCATTTGCATACATACAAAGAAAGGAAATTTGTTTATTTATTGATTGATCAGTGGTGGGGCTTGAACTCTGGGCTTGAGCGCTGTCCCTGTGCTCTTCAGCTCAAGATGAGTGCTCTACCTCTTGCGCCACAGCACCACTTCTGGTTTTCTAGTGATTTTATTGGAGATGAGTTTCACGGACTTTCCTGCCCGGGCTGGCTTGGAACCATGATCCTCAGACCTCAGCCTCATGAGTAGCTAGGATTAAAGGCGTGAGCCATGGGAGTCCAGCTAGAAAGGAACTTTAATAATGTTCACCACCTCAACAGGCCAAAGAACATTTTTTAAAAGATCAAAACACATAATCTTAGTGAGAATTTCAGAATGGGGTAGACTATATTGCTTTAAGTAGATAGATTGACTGGAAATATTGTTGTTTTTCTTTATTTCCAGTCAAATTGTAAGGACATTTCCAGAAACATTATATTCTAACCGTTTCCCCATATTTGTCTATTCTGTGTATCCAAAGTGAAATGTCTTTTTCTATCTAAATTCACCACAGAAATATGTTTGTATTCCAGTTCTCTCCAACCTGCAAGTGCATAGATCATGGTTTCCAATTTATCTTTAGCAACAGAGATATATCAAATATTTTTATTTGTTTCTATCTTCTTTTAAAAATATGCTTGAATAATTTTTCATTCTTCATATCGTGAATGGTACTTAGAAACTTACTGGGAAAAATAAAAAGGAAAATGTTCAGATTATTTCTTGTTCCTAAACATCATACTAAATACAAATGCATTCGAGTATTTATGCATGGGAATTCTGTCGATTGTACACACGGTTGGTATAGAGCTACATCAAAATTGTAGGCAACAAAAATAAGGTTTATATGTTTTGATAAGGGAAGTCTAATTTTTCATGGATTTAATTCGCAAAAAATTATAACTGTAAACTGCAATAAAGATATGATCTTTGATCAGCTATTCATTTAGTTTTACCTTTCAATTTCATTTCTTTACATTGCAATGTTGAAATTTCTTGACACCGATGAAAATGATACAAAACTCAGTGAAAGATTTTTAAATATAACTTCATTGCACTCCCACAAATATTAGAAATCTTATATAAGAAGAGCATAATTTCTCAAAAGACACAAGATAGAAAGTAGGGATATATTATATTATATTATATTATGTTATATTATATTCATATAATATACTAACACTCCTGACCCGGGAAAGTAGTGACAAAAATAACATTACAAGACTCTTTCGAGTCCTTGTAATTGGAATGAGTCCACTTTAAATCCTTTCATAAGGATCCATTGGATGGCAAGTCTGGTGCCAGCAGCTGTGGTAACTCCAGCTCCAATAGTGTATATTAAAGTTGCTGGAGTTATAAAGCTCCTAGTTGGATCTTGGGAGTGGGCAGTGATCCGTCGTGAGGTGAGTCATGCCTCTCGGTGCTCCCTTCCATACTATTAGCTGAGTGTTCCACCCAGGCTGAACCATTTTGAAAAAAATTTCAAAGCAGACTGGAACTGGACTTAACTCTCCAATTAAGCAACATAAACTGTCTAGTTGGATTAAAAAGCAAGATCCTTCTATCTGCTGATTTCAAGAGTCACACCTTGCCCATAAAAACAAACATATTCTGAAAGTGAAAGGCTGAAATAAAATCGACCAAGCAAACGACCCCCATAAACAGGCCGGAGTTGCAATTCTAATGTCAGATAAACTAGACTGAAAATTAAAATTCGTGAGAAGAGATAAAGAAGGTCGCTACATACTAATTAAGGGATCTCTCCTTCAGGGGGATATTACAATTTTAAATATCTATTCACTGAAAAACGGAACACCCACATTCATCCAAGAAACACTACTTTTCTTCAAATCGCACATAGATCCAAAGACATTATTTGTTGTGAACTTTCACACACCACTATCCCCACTACATAGATCAACTCAGCAAAAACTCAACAGAGAAACCGCAGATCTAAACAACTGCATAGATCAACAGACACCTACTGAATATTTCAACCAGCAGCATCTGAATACACGTTTTTCTCAGCAGCACACAGAACATTTTCCGAAATAGACCACATTTTAGGTCACAAAGCAAACGTCCAAATTCAGAAACATTGAAGTTATGTCTTGTATTCTCTCAGACCACAAGGAAATAAAATTAGAACGCAACACCATAAGCCACAAAAGAAAGTTCTGTAACACACGGAGCGTGAAAAACACACTGTTGAATCAACAGTGGGTTGTGAAAGAGATTAGAAAGAAATTCAAGTGTTCATGATATTCCACTAAAATGAACACACAAATTACCGGCTGCTCTGGGACACAGCAAAGGCAGTACTCAGGAGCAAGTTTATAGCTCTGAGTTCCTACATCAACAAATTGGGGAAATATGAAACCAAGAATTTAATGTGACATCTGAACTTCCTTGGAAAAGAACAGCAAGCTAAACCCCAATCCAGTATATGGAAAGAAATAATTAAAATTAAATCAGAATTAAACTAATTAGAATACAAAAATCTATAGCAAGAATTAACAAAACAAAGAGTTTTTCTATGAAAAAATTAACAAAATTGACAGACCTTTAGCAAATTTTATCATAAAAAGAAGGGAACACACCCAAATAAACAAACTCAGAGATGAGAATGGAAACATCATCACCGAAACAACCAATATTCAGATCATTATAAGGAAATACTTCTCAAAACTTTATGCTAATAAGTTTGAGAATCTGGAAGAAATCACGATTTCCTAGCAAATATCAACATGCGAAAATTAAACCAAGATGAGTTAAATCAACTTAATAGGTCCATATCAAGCACTGAAATAGAAACAGCAATAATAGACCTTCCATCTAAGAAAATCCCAGGACAGGATGGATTTACACCTGAATTTTATAAGGCCTTCAAAGTAGAACTCACTCCAATTCTCCTCCAAATCTTCAATGAAATTGAAAGAGAATGTTCACTACCAAACACTTTCTATGAAGCCATCATAACCCTCATCCCCAAACCAGACATGGACTCATCAAAGAAAGAACTATAGACCCATTTCTTTGATGAACATGGTTGCAACAAAACTTTGGCCAATCAACTTCAAAAATTCATAAAAAAATCATACACTATGATGAAACAGGATTCATTTCAAGCATGCAATATACACAAATCAATTAACATAATTCATTACATCAAGAGCAAGGATAAGAATCACGTGGTTATCTCAATAGATGCAGAAAAAGCATTTGACAAGATCCAACACTCCTTTATGATGAAGGCTCTGGAAAATTAGGAATCTATGGAACAATCCTCAATACAACAAAGGCTGTGAATGTCAAACCTACAGCCAGCATTATACTTAATGGTGAAAACCTAAAGCCATTTCCTCTAACCTCAAGAACAATACAAGGATATCCACTCTCTCCACTTCTCTTCAATTTAGTATTAGAATGCCTAGCTACAGAAATAAGATGCAAACATAAAGAGGATCCAAAGAAGGAAAAATGAAATAAAACTCTCCCTCTTTGCACATGACATGATTTTGTATTTAAAGAATCCCATGGACTCCACTCCCAAATTAATAGCTATGATTCAAAACTTTGGCAAAGTAGCAGGGTATAAAATTAACCTTCAAAAATCTATGGCTTTTCTGTATGCCAACAATGAGAAAGTGTGGCTGAAATCAGGAAAGCCACTCTTTTTGGAACAGTCCCACAAAAAAATAAAATACATAGGAATTAACTAAAGAAGTGAAGGACCTCTACAAGAAAAAATAAAAACCTGTAAAAGGAAATCAAAGCAGAATTTAGAAATTGGAAAAGCTTCCCATGCTCCTGGATTGGAAGGATCAACATCGTGAAAATGGCAATACTTCCCAAGGCTATCTACAAATTCAATGTGATACCTATCAATATTCTAATCTAATTCTTCAAAGAAATAGAAGAGACAATCCAAAAATTCATATGGAACTATAAAAGACCCGAATAGCAAAAACAATCCTTAACAGAAACAACAGTGTTGGGGGAATAGCAATACCAAATTTCAAAATCTACTACAAAGCCATAGTAATCAAAACAGCTTGATACTGGCACAAGAACAGACCTCAGGACCAACGGAATAGAATTTGAAACCCAGAAATGAACCCACAGACCTATAGCAATCTAATCTTCGATAAGGGACCTACAAACATAGAATGGAAAAAGACAGCCTCTTCATTAAATCGTGCAGGCAAAATTGGTTTAACACCTGTAGAAAACTAAAGTTAGATGCCTCTAAATCACCCTGCACCAGAATCAACTCCAAATGTATCAAAGACCTCGTAGTCAAAGCAGGCACCCTGAAAATATTACAGGACGGAATAGGAGAAACCCTAGGTCTTCTTGGGACAGGCTGAAATTTTCTTAATAGAGATCCAGAAACACAATAAATCAAAGAAAGGTTGGGCAAATGGGATTGCATGAAGGTGCAGAACTTCTGCATAGCAAAAGACAAAGTTAGCAAGATCAATAGAAAGCCCATGGATTGGGAGAATATATTCACTTGCCATACAATGGACAAGGATCTCATACCTAAAATATACCTGGAAATCAGAAAATTAAATCCCCCAACAACAAATCCTCAAAGAACCAATTACCCAATAAATAAGTGGGATAAAGTCTTACAGAGAAAGTTCTCTGAAGAGGAAATAAGAATGGCCAATAGACACATGAAGAAATGTTCAACCTTTCTAACCATAAAAGAAATTCAAATCAAAACAACATTGAGATACCACCTCACCCCAGTTAGAATGCTATAATCAAGAACTCTAATAACAACAGATGCCGGAGGGTATGTGGACAGAAGGGAAACCTACTGCATTGTTGGTGGGAGTGTAATCTTGTTCAAACACTTTGGAAAGTAGTATGAAGTTTCCTCAAAAGACTCCACATAGAGCTCCCCTATGACCCAGCAATCCCACTTTTGGGCATTTACTAGAATGATCACAGACCAGACCTTAATAAAGCTACCAGCACAACTATCTTTATTTCAGCATTATTTACCATGCATGAGATATGGAACCAACCCAGACACCCCTCAGTAGATGAATGGATCAAGAAAGTGTGATATATATTTATGTATATATATATATATGTATATATATATACATACACACACACATATATGTATATGTATGTATACACACAATGGAATTCTATGCCTCCCCCATTTGTTAGGAAATGGAAAGACTTGGAAAAATATATTTAATAAATTCTGCCAGGCCCAAAGAAAAATATGTCCCATGTTTTCCCTTATTTGCAATAATTAGTATACATCTGGGACAAGTAGAAAAGGTCAAAAGCTATGGACATATGACCTGATAAAATGAAGTTAAGCAAAATGAACACCCACTTAGGGGCTCAAGTGTTTTTTTTCTCTTTCTTGCTATTGTTTCTAACACATTCATAATGTACCATGTGATTTTTTTGTTGCTTTGTATATTCCTCCCCTTATGATATAACCCTTATTCTCACTAAATTTGATGACGGTATAATTTGTGGAGGGGTAGGGAAAAAACAAAATGTTTAAATAGGGATACAGGTTGACCCATTTTAGCAATGAGATGTACAAGACACTACATAGGAAAACGAACTTTACAATTTACGGGTGGGAGTTGGCTGGGTGGGGAAGAGTGTAGTTGCAGAGATGGAAGGGAAGGTATGGTAGGGGAAAAACAAAGGAGGAGGCAACAATGCTTGATAAGAAATGTACTCATTATCTTGCTCATGTAACTAACTCCACTGTACAGCATTTTCACAGTAAAAAAGTTAAAGAAAAGAAAATGAACTTTACAATTTAGGGGGGCAAAGGGGAAAACATAGTTATGGAAGTGGGAGGGAAGGGATGGTATGGGACACACAAAGAAAGGCAACAAAGCTTGTTCATGTAACTGTAACCCCTCTGTACAATATTTTTACAATAAAAAGATATTAAAATATACTAACATTATATAAGTATTAATATAGCATATATAATATATTTGAATATATTATGTGTAATATATCATAAATAATGAAAATATATTATAAAATGTATATACAACATATATAGTATATACATGATGTATATATAATGTATATATATATAATGTACATATAATGAATATATATAAACATATACATACATAAATAATGTATATATACTATATACTAATACTATATAGTATATATACAAAATATGTAATAAATTATATATCATAATATCATATAATATAAAATTATCATTTAATATTAATATTATATTAAATATACTGAAGATGTACTACAATTCCAATGATTAATGCTTGTATCCTTAGCTACCTAGGAGGCTGAAATATGACGATCGAAGGAATGTATCAGAGATATCTCTAATTGACCACAGAAAAAATAGGCATAAAGGGAGCTGTGGCAAAAAAAAAAAAAAAAAAAAAAACTCAGGGTCAGGTGTACCTGGTATATAAGGCTGTGACAGTGTGACAATCCCACATGTCACTGTTCTCCAGAGTCAGTACCCATCTGTCAGTTCTGATATCTCCAGATTCAGAGGAATTATGTGTTTGCTGGGTATACATGGAGCATGATGTTCGGTGGGCCACTTCTTGTTCAAACCTTATCTGTGCCTATAACATGAAATTTCCCTGCATTTCCTCATAGGCGCTTCTTTCGCTGCCTGAATAAGTCTTATTTTTCAAGTGTTCAACAATTGATCCTGGCTACTACTACTTGTGAAAAATAAATACCCTCATAGGTTGTATAATTCTCACTAGATTTTAAATGTGTTTTATGTATTGTATAAGTTCCATAGCCTTATATTGTCTCATGAAGTACTGCTGTCTTTAGAACTGTTAACATTTTAAAATTCAAACATTTAATTTGAGTGGGAGAATGGTTGAACTCAAAGCTTCACAAATTCTAGGCAATTTTTTCCCACCCCAAAGACAATTTTCACTTTGATGATTCTCCATCCCAATTGTTATTCCTGAGACTACCAAGGCACTCTATAATTTATATGAAGAAGACAACATGACATATTATAAATAATTAAATTACATATTGTATATAATGAATATATTTGAATATATTGAATATAATGAATATGTTGTTTATGAATTATAAACAATTATAACCATTCACAGCATAAATTATAATCATATATATTATATAATATAAAACATAGAAAACATAATTTATAAACATATACCACTACACATATTCATGAAAGTAATGATATTCTTTCTTGTATTTAGGATACTAGCACTCCATTTATACCCATTAGGTATAATGATAACATTATATTTTACATTAATGAACATTACCATGTATTGGATCTTTTCCTTTTAGCAAACACTAGGGCAATTTCCTCCCTTGAAAATCGTTTGAACAGGAATGGATATTGGTTATTTGCATGTTTTTGTTATGGTATTGTGTCTTAAACTTAGTCCCTTGAACTCTTGAAGACCCTCTTTGCTCATGGCTGGCATTCTACCCCTTGAACCACATAAGGTCACAAAGATGTAATATCTAAAATAATGGGTTGTGAAGTTGACTCAGTGGTAGAGTGCTTGCCTCACATGCATGAGGCCCTGGATTCGATTCCTCAGTACCACATAAGCAGAAACAAGCCGGAAATTGCACTGTGGCTCAAGTGGTAGAGCACTAGCCTTGAGCTGAAGAGCTGAGGGACAGCGCCCAGGCCCAGAGTTAAAAACCAAAAAGAAAACAAAAAACAGAAACAGACCCCAAAAAAATGAGTATCCTAAAATCATTAAGAAAACATTGATGCTAGTGAATATTTTCATTTTCAATAAATTAGATTCGAATATTTTTTTCATTCTAAAACTTCCTCTTTCATTGTTTTTTTCCAACTAATCGGTAACTACAATTTATTCTATGTTGGATACAATGAAAATACAAGATTTATGCACTGTGATTGATATTTCTTTAACCATTTTGTATTTTTTTTTATGTTTTGAGGGGTCCAGTCGTGGGGCCTGAACTCTGGGCCTGGGCACTGTCCCTCAGCTCTTCCGCTCAAGGCTAGCGCTCTACCACTTGAGCCACAGCGCCACTTCTGGCTTTTTTCTTTTTGCTTATGTGGTGCCGAGGAATCGAACTCAGGGCCTCAGGGATGCAAGGGAAGCGCTCTACCACTGAGACATCTTCCCAGCCCCATTTTGTAATATTTAAAAACATATTGTATATCCTATATATTCACAGTACTTTTAATTATTTCATAATTTTATTTTTTGTTTTTGATTTTGTTTTGGTCTGCTATGGGGCTTGAACTCTGGACCTGGGCAGTGTCCCTGAGCTCTTCAGGACGAGGCTAGCAATGTACCACTTTTAAGCCACAGCAGCACTTCCGGATTTCTAGTGGTTAATTGGAGAAACGAATTTCATGGGCTTTCCTACTGGGGCTGGTTTTGAACCACATCCTCAGATTTCAGAATCCTGAGTAGCTACGATTAAAGGCATGAGCCACCAGCACCAGTCTCCCTTATCGTTTTTAAATCAAAATAAGAAATGATAGCATATTTTTAACTCGGTTGCAGGAAAAGTGTAACAATCTAGTAATTAAATTCACATTTATCAAAACTTGAATGAGAAGTCGACTCTCTCTTGAGAGGAGGAAGATGAATGAGCTTGGGTTTGGTCTTGCCCCAGTTTATCCCTTATCAATCTCCATCAGGTTGTGATGGGGAGAGCTGTCAGCAGTGGATTACCTGTCTTAAAACCCTAGAAAAGCACGTGCTATGGGAATAGAAAACAGAAAATGCATTGGTGTGGCGAGCAGGTGTTTGACTTTGGAAATAGAAAACAGGAGTTCTGCTAGGAGAAAAGTGCATCATCAGAGCAAAAGAAATCACAAACATTATTCTGGTCACTAGTGGCATAATCCCTAGCTACTCTGGAGGCTGAGATCAGAGGATACAGTTTGGAGACACCCCAAGGATGAATGTCTGTGAGACTCAAATTTTCACTTCATGAACAAAAACATGGAAGTTGTGCTGTAGTTCAAGTGGTAGAGCTCTAGCATTGAGCAAAAGTCTTAGACCCTGAGTTCAAGCCTCAAGACCACCACTCATCACTCATACACAAAAATAATATTTAAAAAGTCACAAAATTGTACTTTTGTTTACATTGAATACCATGTGGAATAAGATTGCTTTCGAAAAGGGGATGTTTAAAGCCGTAAAACTTGCACCAGTGAGGGCAAGTTAGATTTTTTTATTGTGAAAATACTGTACAGAGGGGTCACAATTACATGAGCAAGGTAATGAGTACATTTCGTATCAAGCATTGTTGCCTCCTCCTTTCTTTCCCCTTCCCATCCATTCCCATCCACCCCTCCAAAGTTGTAAAGTTCATTTTTTGACATAACAACTTGTACATCTCATTGTTGCAATGGGTCCACCTGTATCCCTATTTATACGGTTTGTTTTTACCTTTCCCTTCCACAAACTATACCAACATCAAATACGATGAAACCAGGGGTTATACCATGTTTGAGGGACACACAAAGCAACAAAGAAATATCTTTTAAATATGTTAGAAACATATATCTATATATAAATTATATATACAATGTATATACATTATATATATTATATAATATATTATATATACATATTTTATATGCATTATATAATATATTTGATTATTTATATGTTATACATAATATATTCAAATATATTATATATACTATATTAATATTTATATTTTAGTATATAATGTTAGTATATTTAATAACTTTTTAATGTAAAAATACTGTAGAGGGGTTACAGTTACATGAACAAGCATTGTTGCCTCTTCCTTTTTTTTGTCACATACCATCCCTTCCCTGTTGTTTCTAATGTACTATGTGATTTTTTTGTTTCTTTTGTATGTTCTTCCCCCATAGTATAACCTCTGTTGTCACTGTATTTGATTCTGGTGCCCTGCATCTTGTATATACATTTTTCTAATTTGGGGAGGTGAGGGGAAATAACAAAATGCTGAAATAAGGATACAGGCTGATTCATTGTAACAATGAGATGTACAAGACATTATGTTGAAAAGGAACTTTAGCCATTCTAACTGAATGAATTGGTATCTCGTCGTTTTGATTTGCATTTCTTTTATGGGTAGAGAGGTTCAGCATTTCTTCATGTGTTTATTGGACATTCTTATTTCCTCTTCAGAGAACTTTCTCTTTAAGTCTTTATCCCACTTATTTATTGGGCAGTTGTTTCTTTGTGGATTTGTTGTTGGGGGATTTAATTTTTTTGATTTCTAGGTATATTTTATATGAGACTCTTGTCTATTGTATGGCTAGTGAAGATCTTCTCCCAATCCATGTGTTTTCTATTGATCTTTCTAGCTATGACCTTTGCCATGCAGAAGCTCTACCATTTTATGCAATTATATTTGTCCAACCTTTCTTTGATTTGTTGTGTTTCTGAGTCTCTATTAAGAAAATTTCAGCCTGTGCCAAGGAGACCTAGGGTTTCTCCTATTTCCTCCTGTTATGTTTTCAGAGTGTTTGCTTTTACCCCAAGGTCTTTGATCCATTTGGAGTACATTCTGTTAGAGGGTGATTTATAAGGAGCTAGCTTTAGTTTCTACAAGTGATAAACCAATTTTGCCAGCACCATTTACTGATGAGTCTGTCTTTCTATTTTTTTAGGTCCCTTATCGAAGGGTCCTATGGCTATAGGTCTGTGGGCTCATTTTTGGGTTTTCAATTCTATTCCATTGGTCCTGAGGTCTCACCCCAGTTAGAATGGCTATAATCAAGAACTCTAATAACAATAGATGCTGGAGGGGATGTGGACAGAAGGGAACCCTACTGCATTGTTGGTGGCAGTGTAAACTGTTCAACCACTTTGGAAAGCTGTGTGAAGTTTCCTCAAAAGACTCCACATAGAGCTCCCCAATGACCCAGCAATCCCACTTTTGGGCATTTTCCTGAATGATCACAAATAAGACCATACTAAAGCTACCAGCACAACTATAAGTATTGCAACATTATGTACCATAGCTAAGATATGGAACCAACCCAGATGCCCCTCAGTAGATGAATGTATCGAGAAAATGTCAATGCCTCCATCAGAAAGAATGGCATTGCCCTTTTGTTAGGAAGTGGAAAGATTTGGAAAAAAATTATATGAAGTGATGTAAGCCAGGCCAAAGAAACATAGGTACCATGGTTTCCCTTATTTGCAATAACTAGTATTAAAATAAAAACAGATGAACAGTTAGCAATGTAATAAAAGCCATATTGTCTGAATTTCAAGGAAACTTTCTTTAGGAAATAACATCAGGGGTGACTAACATAACAGGTGTAGATCCATGTGCTACAACTGAGTGTGTAGACCATCTGGAAGCTGCTGTTGTAAAGTATCTGATATTTCATTAATAATGAAGGAAAGCTAGCTAACAGTATTTATTAGGATGATTACGTTTCTTGGAGAACAGTGGTGATCACCTGCTTACCTATTATCTGTACTGCATGGAGAAAGGTTTTTCATGCCCAGACCCATGTTTATAATCTTGGAGTTCTTCCATGAAAAGAAGCATGATTCCGTGGAGAAATTTTTTTGCACAGATTTTTTTGAGAGCTTTCCTCATCTGTAGTGAAGTCTCTGGCTCTCAGAAAATTGGCCTATGCTAATTTTATTATAGATCCTGTCAATACATTTGGAGCTAATTTCTCCCAGAATATAAACACTGACCATTTTGATCCTTATCCAAAATTTTTGGCTTTAACTTTTCCTAAAATGAAAAGCAACAGAAGGAAAAAGAAACCACCACCAAAACAACAACAATTCCTCAAAGACCCTATTTGAAGATCACATTAAATATCTATGTAACTTCATTCAAAATTATTATCTCACTATCTCAAAGCAAATTTCGAAAAGGAAGTAAAACAATGTCTGTATTTCGTATATTCACTATCCTCAACAACAATAATAACCTTTTGTAATAATGACCTTGGAGATACTCTGAAAGTTCATTTATGAGTGTAGCATGTATGCTGAATATGGTAGGCTTTAGCAAAATAAGGCGAGTCAAGAAAGCTTGCATACAAATAGACAATGTGATATACCTCTGAAACAGTAATCAAACACAAAAACTATAAAAAAATGGACCATGTCTTAATAATCACAGGACTCAATAAATGAAAGAGGCATGAGCAGAAGTGGAATATCCCTAAATTATATCTAAATTTTATTGCTAGTGCCTTTTCTATATATCTGGGTGACTTCATTCATACATTCTGGAATTCTAACATTATCAGAGGCCTATTATGATACAATTGGAGAATCTTAGATAAAATCTCCAGGAATCAAACTTATTATGGATGTCAAGTGCATGATAATTTTTAGAATAGAAAATGTACCTGTCATATGAAAAGAATAACAGTATAATACATGGAAATAAAATGTCATGAGAGTAAGAAGCAGCTCATATTTATTGTAATTTATTTTGTTGACCATATGATTAACAAAGCTAGTTAACATATTCTATTTTCTGAAAATTCCAGGGAGAGGTCATAGGACAGACAAAATTATAGAAAGTCTTTCATTCCACTTATTTGAATTAAATTTGTCCATAATATTTTACCTTAAAATTCAAGGTCTTCCTAAAAAGAATTGCTTTCATTTAATTGAAATGATATATTTTCAAAACATACCTTTTCTCATTAAAGTGTAGGAAGACCATGATGTATACTCTCTTGAAATCACATATTATTCAAAAATGACTGTATGGAAATCGAAACATAGATGAAATAGGGATCTCTTGGAAGATAAAAAAATTAGATGGAACTTTTACAACTTTTTCAGACATAGGATTTGAATAATAGAATAGTTTTATGTAAGTTTTTGTTAATCATATGCATATCACAATATAACATATAAATATAGAATAAGCATTCTATATATAATGTTAGTGTAGTTTATAGAATTAGCATTTTTATTCTATATTTATTTATAGCTATTCTATATTCTATATTTATATATTATATATTATATAAAATTATATTACAATATATTATGCTACAATTATTTTATAATATGTTACAATTTCAATTCTATATATATTCTATAGTCTATATTTATATACGTAGCAGTTATTCATATATATGAACTTTTATATGAGTTTTTATTAATCATGTATAATATATTCTATTCTATATTCTATCTTCTATACTGTAGTATAGTTTTCTGTACACAAGGAGAAATGGATATATGTGTGAATATATTATATGTAGATATATAAATATACAAACAAATGTGTATATACATTCATTTTCTGGTATTGGCACTCACACGGCCCCTTAGCTTCTTTGCTCAAGGGGCTGGTACTCTATCTCTTAGCCACACTTGCACTTGTTAACTAAGGATAGTCTTGTGACATTTCCCATCTGAGCTAGCTTTGAACTGCTATCCTCAGAATGCAGCCTCCTGAGTAGCTAAGATTACAGGTGTGAGAGAATAGTACCTTGCTTCACAAGGCATTAATTTATAGATATATTATTAATTTATAGATTTTTATTAATTTATAGAATACTATTTTTAAGAGAAATTATATAATCATTGATGAAAGCATAAGATTCTATTTATTGACAGCATCAGAAGACTAAAATTCCTTTTTTCCCAAGGAAAATTAATTATTTTATCTGACTTACTCATTAGAGAAGATTTTTAATATTTGCATATTACTCATTTTCTGCGTTCTACTTTCATATCTTATCTCTGCATGCTAAAATGTTAATTCATCCTTTTATAAGATGGTCTTTTGTTACTTCTCTTCAAGCTGAATTCTCTTCTCTGATAGGTTTTAATCCTTCAAGAGCAATCGTTTTCCATCTTTATATTCATTTTTCATAATCTCATAGCTCAATATACCTGAAATGAACCTTCTGTCATGTCATGTTCTTGCTCAAATGTTTAGATGTTTCCTATTATCTACAGGATAAATTGCACTTCCAGACTGATATTCAAATTTCTCACTAATGAAGACTGATCTTTCCAGAATCCTTCAATTGTAAAATATAATATCAACTGATGCTGAAATCTTTAGTCACTTCCATAGAAGATATTTAAGTCTTCCATTTTCAAATACTCGCAGTGAATATCATTTTCTAATTAGTCAATATAAATCCAAAACTCATTTCTGGAACAATTCAGATTTCTTTTCTTGGTAGAACACAGTAGAGCCTTTTTTTACATTTCTCATACAGTAATATAGTCTATAGTATAGTCTCATATAGTCTAGAGTAATTAATTCTCTTGAATTTCGATCAGGTAATTTAAAACAAATCTTACTTGAGCTATTTCTTTCCATTGTCATTAAATAATATTAGTTTTATAAAATTCACAATACCCACAGATGCCCCAAATACATTAGCTATTAATACTTTCAAAAATACCTAAATATCTATACTAGATTGTAAGACAGTGTAACTAACAAGTCCCTTTACTGCAGAGAACTACACACACACACACACACATACTATAAGGCATAAAAGGAGACATCTATATAGCATTACTGACTTAGAAGTAATGAATCAATATTTATCTTTTTTTACGAAATAGCTTCAATAGTATCATGTCCCATTGTGCAGTAAGCAAGATTATTCCCATCGCTCGCTGAAATTCCACCTGTAATTACCAATGGAACAATTTCCCTTTCTTAATCGCATGTTTGTTTCTAGAAAAATAAAGAAATAGATGTTTTTGCTATCTCTGAGTCAAGTATCTTGGCCTATAATACTTGAACTTTTAATCCAACTGCAATATAGTTTCCTACTTATTTGATTATAGGAGAAAAGCAATAACTTAGGAAATGAGATGAAGAATGTAAATATAGCCAAGGCCTATTTCTGAACATGAGAGCCATATGAAATATAGTCTTGTTAAATTAGTCAAAGCATTATTGAAATTTTAACACCTATGCAATTTGTTTGATGTAAGAAATATTGTAAAATATTTCAATGAAAATATTAGTAAACTTAGGAAGGACAAATCAAATGAATGCACATAGTGAGGATAATAATTTAGCAGATTTAAAGTTTTAAAATCTAGTCTGTGTAGTTAAAAGTGTGGAAAAATAAAATCTGAGTAAAATAGGAGAACGTTATATCACACAGCTGCTCAGTTTTTATAAGGGAGATGATTAGAATCAAAGAAATACTAAATTAAAAGATGAATGTAACCATCACAGAAATAATGGATAACTTCTATATAAAATAGAAAAGAGGATGAAATTGAACAAAAGAAACTAGGATAATTGAAATAGAAGCATTAATTGAATTTATCTGATGACACACAAAGGGAAAGAGTTCAAAACCTTCAATTATTATGGAAAAATGATTAAAAAAGAGAGAGCAGAAGGAATGAAAATGTCTCACAAACTTCAGTGAAGACAATTGCAATAAAGTCTACCCTTAAATATAGTTTCTTGAATTTTTCCCCTAAAACACAGGCCAAAAAGAAACCAGAATAAAAGGAACTTCTTAAACCTGCCAAGTTTAGGTAAGGAAAGAACATTTAGTAAGTTCTGCATTATATGTTTTGAAAAATAGTGATCTTCACTGGCGATCCAGCTGCATTTTCTCTTGTATTTACTAATTCCCTAAGAATTTAATTATGTGCATTTTGCTTAAGATAAAAAGGCTACTCATTTGCCACATAGGCTACTCTCCAAATTTCCAACATTTTTATTATTTCTTTCTCCTTTTCTTGATTTCCCCTTCTTCGTCCTTTACCTCCTCCTTCTCTCTTTCTCACCCTTCTTCTTACTCTTTGCTCTTCTACTCACTCCTCCTTTTGCTTCAGCTGTCATTGTTCTTTCTGTCCCAAAACAATCTGACAACCAACATGTTCTTCTTCTTGCCCTCTTTTTTCTTCTGCTCATCTTTGTCCTTGGCTTCTTCCCTTTTTCTCTTTTGTCCCTTCCCCTCTTCTCTTCTCTTCTCTTCTCTTCTCTTCTCTTCTCTTCTCTTTACTCTTCTCTTCTCTTCTCTTCACTTCTCTTCTCTCCTCTCCTCTCCTTTCTTCTCCACTCCTTTCCTCTTCTCTTCTCCTCCTCTCTTCTCTTCTTCTCTCTTGTCTCTTCTTCTCTACTCTCCTCTCTTCCTTTGTCTTGTCTTCTCTCTCTTCTCTTCTCTGCTCTGCTCTTTTTCTCTATTTTGTCTCCTTAACAATAATCTTAATAAGATCATCTCTTTAAGAATAATCTTGTCTCCTGTGTCCTAGATTTCTCTATTAATGCTTTAATTCACTTAATGACATTTGTTTGTGGCATAATTTTAATATAACCAAAACCTATTTTAAATGTAACAGAAAAATAGCAGTACAGTAACCAAAGTCCTAAAGAATGCTTTCCACTTTTTACATTTCTTCTACAACCATATCATCCTAGAGTTAGTACTATTAACAAACTCTAATACATATCAAAAGCTCATTGTTTGGATGAGAATAACTAGCATTCAGTAAGAACACATTTAATCATAGGTACTTCGTAATAATTTTAGAAATATTAATTTGTTTTACTCTTCATAGCAATCATAGATATTATTGTTATAATCAGGTTAAAGACAAGAAAATTTAATGAAAGATTAATTAATATAACTACAGATAGTTAGCTTACACTATTAATCCAGGCTATGAGCGTCATGAAAGCAGTACATCCTAAGATAAATTACATTGTCTTATAAAAATTAGTCAGAATCTGTAGGATATTTTACTATTTTGAGATGCAAAGATGCTTATTGTAAGATCTTCATAGGTGGATTTTGAAGATAATATCTCCATGACAAGAAACAGAAGCTGGATGCTGGTGATTGGCAACTATAATTAAAGCTATTTGGGAAGCTGAGATCTAAGCACTATGCTTCAAAGTCAGCCCGGGCAGTGAAACTCTTATCTAATTAACCAATAAACTACTGAAATTGGACTGTGATTCAAATACTAATACAGTGTCAGCCTCAAGTAAAAATACCATCAAGATCCCAAAGCCCTGAGTTTAAGTCACAGTCCTCAAACATACATACATACATACATACATACATACATAAATTAATTTGTGTTATATATTGATATATATTATACATACATAAATATGTTAATACAGAAAGGAATAAGGAATTGTGGCATTAAAGTCTCTTAACATGCAATTTAAGCATTAATTTTGCAAAATAAAATGAGCATGAAATTTCAACATTATGAGTATATGTTTATTTGAATTAGGGAAGGGAAGGGGAACAACAAAATGGTGAGACAAAGGACAAAGGGTGAACCACTGCAGCATTGATATTCATAAGACAATATGTTGCAAATGTTTTACCACTTGGTGCGGAGCACTGGAGGCGGGGATGGGCAAAAACTGAGGGAGGGGAAACAATGTTTTACAAGAAATATACTCAATACCTGACCTATACAACTATAATCCTTCTGTCCATCACCTTTACAATTAAA
Source organism: Dipodomys merriami (assembly GCF_024711535.1). Lineage (NCBI taxonomy): Eukaryota > Metazoa > Chordata > Mammalia > Rodentia > Heteromyidae > Dipodomys > Dipodomys merriami. Next base: position 119,665 of record NW_027202504.1, on the reverse strand, counting down.
TTAAATTAAAAAAGAATTAAAGAATGAAGCTATAATTTGTATTAAGTAAAATACTCATTTTGAGTATTCACTAGGAATACAATGGAATACTAGCAGAAGACTTTAGGGTTCTCTGCTTTTATGTATAATCAATGTATTACTGAGTTTATATAGTTTCACAATTTAGGACAGCTATTAAATTTCTTAACATTTAAAAATCAGAAAATTATGTAAGCAGTGTATTTTTCACTGAAGAGTCATATTTAATATTTTAAGTTAATTAAATTTGCTGTTCCAAACTATTAAGCATACTATCAATAATATTCTTAGAAATCTATTTCATTTGGTTCCCAGAACATAATAGTGATAGCCTACAACATGGAGAAAATAGGCTGAGTCCTCACTGAAGCCAGAAGAGCAGAGATCTGTCACTGGTATCTGTATTTTTACTTCAAAATATTGCCTTAAAGAGGGAAAATCAAGTTTATAGACTATTGAATGTTATTGATCGCCAATAAATATTATCAGGCCATCAAAAAGAGAAAAAAAACTATTCATTTCAAACATTGTGCTTAATTCTTAAAACTATACCTCGTATACTACAGTAAGAAAATACACTACAATTTTTTCAAACTTTTAATGCTGAAGAGTATAGATGTTTGTAGCATGTAAATAAATATACAAGGATATTGTAATTCATTTACATTTCTACGTTTCCTAACACTGAAAATACTTGTGTTTAAAATATTTAGTTGGATGCTGATAATTAATGATGGTCTCCTAGCCATTTAGAAGACTGAGATGTAAGGATCCCAGTTCAAAGCCAGCCTGGGGAGACAATTGAGAGACTCCAATTAACTAGTAAAATAATAGAAGTCGTGGTGTGGTTCAAGTTGTAGAGCACCAACCTTGAGTGGAAAATGCTAAGTAAGACTGTAAGCTACTGAGTTCAAAACCCAGTACTGACAAAATAAGGAAAAGGAAATATTCACAAACCTGGAAAAATTGAGAAAATGGTGTATATTCCTATGTTTCTTTTATAAGTCATAATTCAGTCCCTACTCACATGGATAAATTTCAAGATAGAGTTTTTTTGGCATTCTGAAATGCATGATCATATTACTTGTTTGTTTCTTGAGACTGTTCCTTAAATTTATTAAAATGTTTAAAATTAGACTATTTTCCTTTATGCAGGGCTGGGCAATGTCCTTGAGCTTCTTATGCTCAAGTCTAGCACTCTACCACTTGAGCCACAGCTCCACTTCTGGCTTTTACTGTTTATGTGGTCCTGAGGAATTGAACCCAGGTCTTCATGTATGCTAGGCAAGTACTCTACCACTAAGCCACGTTCCCAGCCCTTGTACATCTTTTAGAATGAGAATAAAAGTAAAATTGTTTGAATAGATTCTAGAAAATCATGGTTCCTAGAATCTTAATCATGAATGCCATTTTTGCCTCACCACTATTTTCTTTAAAATTCACAAAGAATTTGTATTACTTATCTTCACTTTATATATAGATATAGTATATATATATATATATATACACACACATATATCTGAACTTTTATACATATGTATATTCACATATATATGTAGGTTATGTAGATTTTAACATATGAACTCAGGGACTCATGCTTACAAGGCATGCAATATAACACTTGACCTTACTTGCCTCTTTCTTTATTTTCCAAATTAAGTACCATTTTGGGTGCCTAGGGCTGCTGAGCCTACAGCTCTTACCATAACGGAAATCACAGGTGCATGTTACATTGTACAGATGTTCGGTGTAACAGGTCCTCTCTAATTGCACCAGCTGGCTTCAAACTTCTTACAGTCTTCTCTTCATAAGTAACTGGGATAGCAGGCAAGAACCACCACAGATGGCCCTGTATAAAAATTATGATATCTCCATCTTCACATCAGTGTTTCTTATCTGATTTATTTATTTATTTATATACTTCATTCTCCATTTTTGGTGCTAGCTTTCCTCCAGAGACCGAGATCAGAGGATCATGGTAGGAAGCCTGCCTAAGATGAAATGCCTGTAAAATCTCATTTCAAATTAACTAGTAAAAAGCTGATTTAGAGGGATGCCTGAGGTGTTAGAGCACTAGTTATGGGCAAGAAAGCCTAGCAACAACAGGAGGCAGTGGCACACAGACACACACACACAAACACACACACACACACACACACACACACACACACACGGGTTGAATGAAATTTCGGGCTATATAGCAACACAATGTCAGAAAGAATAACAATTTTCTTGATCCATTCATCTACTGAGGGGATCAAGAAAATGTACACAATGGAAGTCTATGTCTCTATCAGAAAGAATGACATTACCCCATTTGTTAGGAAATAGAAAGACTTGGAAAAAATTATATTAAGTGAAGTAAGCCAGGCCCAAAGAAACAAAGGTCCAATAGTTTTCCTTATTTGCAATAAAGCATAAGTATATGCTGGGACAAGCAGAAAAGGTCAGATAAGATGATGTTAAGCAAAATGAACCCCAAGATAAGGACATAAGTATTTTTTGTTTTCTTCCTTGCTATTGTTTCTAACATATTTAAAAGATATTTCTTTGTTGCTTTGTATGTCCCTCTCCCACAGTATAACACCTGTTTTCACTGTATTTGATGTTGGTATAGTTTGTGGAGGGGAAGGGAAAAAACAAATTGTTTAAATAGGGATACAAGTGAACCATTGCAACAACGATATGTACAAGACAGAAAAATGAACTTTACAATTTAGGCAGGGGTGGAGGAGTGGAGGGGTAGAGGAGTGGGAGGTAGAGAGGTGAGCTTAGGGGTGTAGCCCTGGAGATGGGAGGGAAGGGATGGTAGGGGAAAAACAAAGGAGGAGGCAACAATGCTTGTTAGGAAATGTACTCATTACCTTGCTCATGTAACTGTAACCCCTCTGTAGAATATTTTCACAATAAAAAACTTAATTCAAAAAAGAAAGGAAAAAGTTTGCTGTTAGTGTAAATTGTTTTTCAAGCATTCTTAATACTAGTAAACATGTTTTCTCTTTTTTACATTTTTACATTCAAAATTCGTGACGAAGGAATGGAGGCTTCAAAGGAAAAAATATATCATGACCATCAAATCAAAACAAAGTAACTGCATCTTCTTAAATGTATCCTGGATAGAATATTAGTAAATATAAGAAATGAGACCAACATGAAAGTACATCACACACTTAGGAATTTGTAGTGACCTCATTCAAAATAATAGACACAAAGAAAACAATGATATTAGAAAAAAATCATGATTTTGTAATTCACCTTCCATTTTAAAAGTTATATTAAAAATAAATAAAAATAAGAAAGCCAACATATAGTCCATTTGGAAAACACCAGATGTCAATTCATTCATGAAAATAAATAGGGGAGGGATTATTTCTCCTAATGTAGAACTATGTATTACAGCCACATACAAATAATATGTACTCATAAAATGTATTCTCTTCCAAAATTGATTTGAAGTTGACCCTTAGGGAAGAAAATTGAATAAGATTGGGAAAGCAGATATATTTCTCTTGATACATTTAAATAAAAATGTTCATGTGAGAGGTGCTAAAACTTAAGACAACTTAGGAGAATCTTACAGGTAAAGTCAAAGTGACAGTATGTTCCAAGTTCCCATATTTCATGAAAATAGTTATCAATTAATATTTTAAAAAATGTCATATTTGACCAAAACAAAGCACACATCTAGTAAAATATAAAATTTCTAAACATTTAATAAATATTAAAAATTAAATACTATGTCTTATTCCAAAATAGACATATTTAATTCAATGAAATGGTTTTAATGAAAAATTATTTTGCAAATAGAAGTTATTTGGAAAATTATTTGGGTAGGAATTATGATCTATAAAAGTATATTTCTGGAGATTGAGAAGGAAATCTAAGTAGTGTATAAAATATAATTTGCAAAGGAGAAAAATAAACAGAAATTAGTGAAGAAAATGCATATAATGATCCCATTAGACTTTATACATGTTCTACAAATTTTTTAGGAAAATGATTAAATATAATATTAGAAGCTTTTCTTTCCCAGCTGTCTAAAGAAATATTTGGCTAATAAATAGAAATGATGGTAAATTCAGTATAGTCTTGTTTATGGTCCTTTGGGTAAATGCCCAGGAGTGGGATTGCTGGGTCATAGGGGAATTGTAAAGATACTGTACAGAGGGATTGTAGGTACATGAGTAAGGTAATAAGTACATTTCCTCTTGAGCATTGTTACTCCCTCATCTTGTATATGTTTAGCTTTTTGAGGAACCTCTATACTGCTTTCCAGAGTAGTTGAACAACTTTACACTCCCAAAAACAGTGTAGTAGCATTAGATTGGCCACATCCCCAGCAGCATTACATGTTCATTGCAGCGTTTTTTTTTTTTTTTTATCATAGCTAAGGTATGGAACCAACCCAGATACCCTCAGGAGAGGAATGAATCAGCAAGATGTATATATACATACAATGGAGTTCTATGCTTCCATCAGAGACAATGCTATTGCCCCATTTGTAAGGAAATGGAAAAGCCTAGAAAAATTACCTTAAGCAAAGCAAGCTAGGTCCAAAGAAATACAGGCTACATAATTTCCCTTTTTTTTAATAACTAAAATATGTCTATGATATACTTAGCAGAGTATCACAACTGCTAAATGCATAGCATACCAAAATGGACTCCAAGAATTGGAAACAAGAGGTACTTACTATGTCCTGTATGCAGTTATTTCTCTTTTTTTCTTTCTGTTTTAGTTTTTTGTACCCTTTGTATTGTATGTGAGCTTATCTGATCCATGGAAGAAAATAGGAATCACAGAAACAACAGGACATAACATGAACTAATGCAACAATGATACTCACTAGACACTATTTTGGAGATGAACTTTACTGCTTGGGCAGAGAGGGGAGTGAGGAGTGTTAAGGGGAAGAAAATGAGGGAGGTGTAACAGTGTTTAAAAAGAAATGTACTCATTACCTTACTCATGCAACTATAACCCCCTTGTCCATCACCTTTATAATAAATTTAAAAAATAAACTATTGTTACAAAACATAGAAGTGAATTCTTTACAGAAATTCAAAATGAGTGAAACTGACTTAGATAAGCTAAGCAAAAAGTCCTCTCAAAGTATAAAATAAATGAGATCAGTGTGCTTTAGATTCTATTATAGCAGAAAATCAGAAATTATGTTTCGTGGGGAAACAAGGAGGTCATATCACTGAAGGAAGAAAATGACAGTATCCATCAAGGGAAAAAATAAGAGGTCAAAATTATGCCAAGGAAATGAGTGACAATGGGCTTAGAAATTTCAAGTAGGAAAAGGGTGTTTATATTTAGAGGAGAAATAATAATAGAAAATACAACTGAGGTCTTTTTTTTTTCCCTTTGTAAGTTTGGTTAAAAATGAAAACAGAACAGAAAATCAAAAGAAGACACTGAATAGGAAATTGTTCGAAGTAAATATTTGAACACGAAAGAAGAAAAGGAAGGATGGTTCTTTGGTTAACCCATTATAATATAATTGTCAACACAGATGAAACAGGTGCTCTTAATTGAAGCTTACAGATTTTTGTTGGAACAAATAAAATCATGGGGGTAGTTAAATAGTATAACACTGATGATCAGCACAGCATTTAAGATATTTATTATTCGTCACAGATCACCGTATAAATAATACTACTCTTTTCTTTGAAATGTTTTATATTAATCTTAGGGAACTTGAATGTTGAGAGATACATGAAATAAAATTCAATGCAGAGTCTGAAATCCTATTTTGATCATGCTGTAGGGATAACAACACTAAAGATTACACTTCAAAATAAATAGCCTTTTTTACTACAATCTGGATAGACTTTACAATTTTCGGGGAGATAGAGTTGAGCCTTTGGCAAGTTTAAGCAGTTATAGTGTTTAAATTGTTGAATGATAATATACTATGGCTTGAAAGGAATTCCATTTCTTTCTTTGCTTCATATTTAACTGTATAAAACATATATTAGATGAATTCAAAGTTATGCCGATTTCTCTTAGCTAACCTGCAATAAATTTCCCTTTTATTACCATATTGAACCTTCCAAACCCTTTCTTACGCTCCTGAAAAAGAGCATATGTAAGCAAAAATTTTATGAGAACAGCATTCACTCCAGAATGTACAATGCAAACACAGACAACATAGAATTTCTGATTTAGTGAACATATGCAAAAATCAAATGAACAGATTAACTTAAAAATATTTTAATTTCACTTAATTCATAGTCCCTGGTCTTTGTAAAAGTCATAATGACACTATAGAAATTTGATTAAAAGTAATATATAATTTTCTTTCAAGTGAAATTTTATCAATATTGAGTGGCAGTTTTAATACTGTAGGCATCTCAAATAATTCTCTTTAAAAACATTCAATCAATTTTGATAGGTATCGCGTTGAATTTGTAGATAGTCTTGGGAAGTATTGCCATTTTCACGATGTTAATCATGCCAATCCAGGAGCATGGGAGGTTTTGCCATTTTTTAAGTTCTGTGTTGATTTCCTTTTTCAAGATTTTAAAGTTTTCATCATAGAGGTCCTTCACTTCTTTGGTTAAGTTAATTCCTAGGTATTTTATTTTTTGTGGGGCTATTACAAATGGAGTAGCTTTCCTAATTTCAGCCACACTTTTCTCATTGTTGGCATACAGAAAAGCCATTGATTTTGGGGGGTTAATTTTATAACCTGCTACTTTGCCAAAGTTTTGAATCAGCTTGAGTAATTTGGGAGTGGAGTCTATGGGATTCTTTAAATACAAGATCATGTCATCTGCAAAGAGGGAGAGTTTTATTTCTTCTTTCCCTATTTGGATCCCCTTTATGTCTGCATCTTGTCTTATTGTTGTAGCTAGGCATTCTAATACTAGATTGAAGAGAAGTGGAGAGAGTGGGCATCCTTGTCTTCTTCAAGGAAATAGAAGAGGCAATCCAAAAATTCATATGGAACAATAAAAGACCCCGAATAGCAAAAACGCTCCTCAACGGAAAGAATACTGCTGTAGGAATATCAATACCAAATTTCAAACTCTACTATAAAGCCATAGTAATCAAAACAGCTTGGTATAGGCATAAAAACAGACCTCAGGGCCAATGGAATAGAATTGAAAACCCAGAAATGAACCTACAGACCTATAGCCATCTAATCTTCGATAAGGAAGCTAAAACAATAGAATGGAAGAAAGACAGCCTCTTCAGTAAATGGTGCTGGCAAAATTGGTTAACTACATGTAGAAAACTAAAGCTAGATGCTTATATATCACCCTGCACCAGAATCAACTCCAGATGGATCAAAGACCTTGAACTCAAAGCAGACACTCTGAAAACATTACAGGATGGAATAAGAGAAACCCTAGGTCTCCTTGGCTCAGGCCGAAATTTTCTGAATAGAGACCCGGAAGCACAACAAATCAAAGAAAGGTTAGACAAATGGGATTGCATAAGGTTGCAGAGCTTCTGCAGGGCAAATGACATAGCTAGCAAGATCAATAGAAAGCCCACCGATTGGGAGAAGATCTTTACTAGCCATAAAACGGACAAGGGTCTCATATCTAAAATATACTTGGACCTCAAAAAATTAAACCACCCAACAACAAATCCTCAAAGAAACAACTGCCCAATAAATAAGTGGGCGAAAGACTTAAAGAGAAGCTTCTCTGAAGAAGAAAGAAGGATGGCCAATAGACACATGAAGAAATGTTCAACATCCCTAGCCATAAATGAAATGCAAATCAAAACAACATTGAGATTTCACCTCACTCCAGTTAGAAGAGCAAAAATCAAGAACTCTAACAACAACAGATGCTGGAGGGGATGTGGACAGAAAGGAACCTTACTTCATTGTTGGTGGGAATGTAAACTTGTTCAACCACTTTGGAAAGCAGTATGGAGGTTCCTCAAAAGACTTCACATAGATCTCCCCTATGATCCAACAATCCCACTTTTGGGCATTTACCCAAATGTTTACAAACAAGACCACACTAAAGCTACCAGCACAACTATGTTTATTGCAGCATTATTTACCATAGCTAATATATGGAACCAACCCAGATGCCCCTCAGTAGATGAATGGATCAAGAAAATGTGGTATATATACACAATGGAATTCTATGCCTCCATCAGAAAGAATGACATTTCCGCATTTGTTAGGAAATGGAAAGGTTTGGAAAAAATTATATTAAGTGAAGTAAGCCAGGCCCAAAGAAGCATAGGTCCCATGGTTTCCCTTATTTGCAATATCTAGTATAGGTATGAGTCAAGCCGAAAAGGTCAGATAATGTGATGTTAGGAAAATGAACCCTTAAATATGTATTTTAATGTTTTCGTTTCTTTCATGCATGTGTTTCTAACGCATTTATAAGATTATTTCTTTGTTGCTTTGTATGTCCCTCCCCCACAGTGTAACCCCCGCTTTCACTATATTTGATGTCAGTATAACATGTGGAGGAGATGGGGACAAACAAGTCGTTTAAGGATTCAGGTGGACCTGTTGCAACAATGAGAAGTGCAAAATGTCAGGTCAAAACCAACTTTATAATGTCGGTGTGGGGGGGGAGGGGGATATAATTGGGTGGGGGGAGGGGGGAGGCTGGGAAGGGAGGTGAAGGGTAAACAAAGGAGGAGGCTGCAATGCTTGGTAAGAAATGTATGCATTATCCTGCCCATGTAATTATAGCCCCTCTGTACAGTATGTTCTCAAATAAAATAAAATAAAATTAAAAAAATAATAAAAACATTTCAATCAAGTTCAGAGTAATATGAAAGTCAAAATGGTAATACTGACATTAGTCACACTGAAAATGATCTTCTAGTTCCTTGAAAGGGCTTATGAAAGTTTTTCCTTAAAAAATCCTAGTGAAATACTTTTCCCTCTCAGTCAAATATCCCTAGCAACCGTCCATCTGTAGTTGATAAATGGAAGTGTAGAATGATTATACTGGGATTAAAAATTGGAGTTCATCTCAAATATTGTATTATATATTTCCAGTTAATTATTTTACCAAATCACAAAGGAAAGACATTCACAATCTTGAGTCTTAACACATAAATAAAATGAAGATTGGGGAAAATGCAACATTGATACTCTCAAGTCAAAGTTTCCATTATTATAATATAAATACAAACTGGGTGAGAATTTTTTTTATTTTTTTATTGTGAAAATACTGTACAGAGGAGTTACAATTACATGGGCAAGATAATGAGTACATTTTTTATCAAACATTGTAGCCTCCTCCTTTGTTTCCCCTTCCCATCCCTTCCCATCCCCCGTGCGTGAGAAATACTTTTAATGGAAAACACTATCTCTTGATTAAATTGTTCCAATAGTCTCATTATTCCTCAGATAATTCTTAATTATCACATTTCTTCTTAATTTCTAATTTCTTTCAGGTTTTAAAATCAGGATTGCCGACATGGCTCATTAATGCTATTTAATAGTATATGATTATGTAACTAAAACTTTAGTATTTTTATATATTTTATTTTAGTGTTGATGGAAGCAATGTTTCAATTCAAAATGAAATACTGAATGCATTAAGATGATAGGAAAGGTGCTGGGAAGGTGGCTCAGTGGTAGAAGAAAGAAGAAGAAGAAGAAAGAAGAAGAAGAAGAAGAAGAAGAAGAAGAAGAAGAAGAAGAAGAAGAAGAAGAAGAAGAAGAAGAAGAAGAAGAAGAAGAAGAAGAAGAAGAAGAAGAAGAAGAAGAAGAAGAAGAAGAAGAAGAAGAAGAAGAAGAAGAAGAAGAAGAAGAAGAAGAAGAAGAAGAAGAAGAAGAAGAAGAAGAAGAAGAAGTGTGTGTGTGTGTGTGTGTGGGTGTGTGTGTACCAAAGACATTTGAAATAAGCTAACAGTCCCTATCTGGATTCTACTGGATTTCAAACAAAATCCCACTTTTTAAAAGTAAACTTCTAATCTAGGTCTAATACATTCTTAAATCCATTACTTTTTAAAAGATATTTAAAAATCATCATTTGGCTTTTCTTTTTTTAATTTTATTTCATTGTAAAGATGCTGTACAGAGGGGTTACAGTTACATGAGTAATGCAGTGAGTACATTACCAGATGCTTCTCAGTAAATGAGTGGATCAAGAAAATGTGGACCAAGAAAATGGATTTATGTGCTTCCATCAGAAAGAACAACACCACCCCATTTGTTAGGAAATGGAAAGACTTGAAAAAAATCATATTAAGTGAAGTCACCCAGTCCCAAAGAAATTAAAGTCCCATGGTTTCCCTTATTTGCAGTAATTAGTAGACATATAAGATAATCTTATCAGATGAGCTGAAAAGCTCAAAAGCGTGTACATATGACCATATATGATGATGTTAAGTTAAATGAACCCCAAGATATGGACACAAGAGGTCTGTCTTTATTACTATTGTTTTAAATGTGCCATGTGATTTTAAATCCAATACTTTTAATTTAGTATAGTTTTCTTCCCATTTCTTTTGCCCTATTTGGCTATATCTATATGCTTTTACTCAAGAGAATTTGAAAATAACTAATTCTAACCTAAAGCCAGTGCCATACAGATGGTGGAATAGCTTGCATTTGAAACACAACTTAATTAATTTAAATATTGAAATTTAAAATAATAGATGACTGGACAATACAAAAAAACCCTGAGAACATAATTAAATGTTCCAGTCAGTGCTTAGCTAGATCATGTCATTTAATCAATTAACGTTTATTATGTATAAAGAAATGTAAAAATTTATTCTAAGTTTTGTGGAAAATAAATTAAAGTCTTACAAATTTTAAAATCCATCTCACCCATCTATTTTTTATGTTATATTAGATGTTATTGAAAAATTGTAAAGGGGTAACATCGATCAAGATGCATTGTGGTCATAAATTGGAGTGCTGAATTGAAATGCCTTTGAACAAGTACTTAAGGATAATTAACATATTACCAAAAAGAAAATTTATGAAAGCTCAGATTTATTTAATAGAAACATTTGATGAGAGATAATGTGCTGTTGTTACATTCTTTACATATGTAGAAAACTAGTTGCATTGTGACTTAACTAAGTTAGGTTGAGTTGAATTTATTCATGGTGCAAAACTTGCAAAAATAGAAATCATTTTTGAATGTCAAACGGTCTTTCATTTCTTCACCTTGAGATTCATGTCTCTCTTCTTTCTCTATTTTTCATGTCTGCCTGTTCTCTGGGCCCCTTGCAGTGCAGCCAGACATTGAAGCCATCAGTGGGAATATGCCTGCTCTCTTCCTGTTTGATCTTCTTCCCTTGATGTGTCAGAATCTTTGTGCGCTGCCTCCTTGTCAAGCCATTTTTTATTCTTCAAAACTTTAGACATAGTTTTTAAATAAATGCTGCAGATCTCAGGGCACTTGATGCATTTTTCACAAGTTAATCACACTTAAACAGCATAAACATTGCTGCTTATGTGTTTAACATTTAAAGACAAACATATATTGACTCAACTGCAAACAATTAGATGCAAAGGATAGGTTAGAGAAAACTGCTAAGTGATTCTCTTTGAATCAGTTTAATGAGTAGATTCCAGAAACTAGGTGAAAAATCCATTTAGCATTTGTAAGCATAAAAATAGATTATATATTTGAGTCTTTCAGTCAGAAGAGAATAAAGCAAATTAAGCATATTTTATTTAATAGATTATTACATAAAGATAAAAATTTAAAATTCAATATCCAATAGTTGTGCAGCTTTAACACTTCTTTGGGAAAAATTGTATGTCTTGCTTGTATTTAAGTCTCATTAAAAGGAGATACTTTGTCAGGGAAGTAATACGAACCTTTGCACTTATCACAAGGGAAAAAATGACCATTAGTTACATCTTATACAACCTGAGGCATGGAATAATTAAATTAATTATTAAATTAATTAAATACACACAAACTGATTAGTCCAGCCTAGGATTCAAAAGAAAATTATTCAAGGTATACCAAAATAATCCATCCTTAACCAAGCCTAGTAAAGGTTAGAGGAAAGAGAATTTAAAGAAAATTTAAGTAATGTACACTTCTATAAGCTATTGTTAAAGTCAACTCAAGTTAATATTTTTTTCTTCCCCTAGTAGTAACAGATAGAAAGGGCAGACATGTATTTTGAACAAAGAAGTATTTTTTTTTCATTTTTACATATAGTCACCATTACATGTTTAAGACCATTATGTCAGAAGATTTAGGATTTTGAAATGTATATCAAAATAGTAACAAAGATAACCAAAGCTCTGAAAATTCACTTAACTTAAAACCATTAGAGATCTGGACTGGCTTTACTGTTTGTTGTAATTATTATTGCAATGAATTCAAGTTCCTTGAGTGTTTTGTTACTCTTGGGTTTTGTTAAATACCACTCTTACAACTATTTTGCTGTCTTGTAGTGGTGAGAGAAAATATTCTCTAAATGATATTTAATTTTTACCTTGTCATTGGCAGTATCTATGGCTTCTATGTGGTATCTTCCTAGGTTTGTCCTCTTTTATATAAGTGGAAAAAGCTATGGGAGATAGAATTGGCTTAATTATTAGAGTGGAAGGGTTTTGGAAGAAATTTTTCCCCCGGGAAATGAGCTTTTATATGAAGAATTAAAGTATATTTCAAAATATTTGCTCTTAACTTTATTATGGAAAAACGATGAAGGAAGATTTCTTCAATTTTCTTTGTGAGTATTCAAGGAGGAAAAAAGTGTGTGTGTGTGTGTGTGTGTGTGTGTGTGTGTACACACAAAAGTGTATAGCCCTTTACAAGACTAACTCCAATTAACTCCTTTTTTTCATGCTACTTCAGATTCCATTTATAGCAATTTGTCAGTTGCCCTTCAAGTATTTATACCAGTTGATGATTCGACTAATATCAACTATATCCTTAGGAGATTAATTCTATTGTAACTGCTTTATTTTACTTTCAAGGTGATTATGACATAATAACACATGATTTACTATGTTAATATAAAAAATTTACTATCATGGAACATTTAGAAAAGATTTGCCTTGCTACTTATTTGTTTACTTCATTTACATATTCCTTGTGTTTATGCCAGGACCTTAATTCCAGATCTCTCTTTCTTTCCTTGGCTTAATGACTCAAGAATAAAATGAAACATGTCTTCAGTCAATATTTTGTTGATTCATTAGAAAAAGAGTCGTGGGGACTTTTCTCGTCAGTCTGGATTTTAGTCTATAGTCTTCAAGATCTCAGTCTCTTAAGTATCTAGGATTATAGGTGTGAGTGAAAATCACCCAGCTAACGTTCACATGTTTAAGAAATATTTATCATTTGAGTTTTGTTGGTGAATAATGTGTTAAAAGTCCTTTTATTAGTGAATGCCAGAGAGAAATGAATTTTGGCTTTCATTGCTGTCCTGTATGTAATGAAGTATGAGTACACAGCCATATTTCCTTTTTTATTACATTAGCCTGAGTTCATCTCAGAGTTGATTTCTAACTCCATACAGATAGACAAATAGATACATAGATACATAGATGATAGATAGATTTTTTTCTTCTGAAACTTTGCTATAGTTAGTTTTTGTTAGTGTTGCTGTTATGTATTTTAAATTAATGATTGCAGAAGATACGTTTGTAGATGAATGATTTTATTTCTCTTTAGAGAATAATGAAGGGCACTGACACTTATTAGTCCTAATATAATCAGTTTCAGCTCTCATATTTTATACTACATTTTAGAGAGAATTCTTGAGCAATTACGGTATAGTTTCAAAGTTTTATATTGAAGTAGATGTACAAATATTTCTTTAATGAATGGTTTGTATCATATACCGGTATATGTAAACCCTACATGATATCTTCCACTGTACTTTTCTCAAATGGGTGTTTGTTATGGGAATTGGACTGATTCTAGACGACAAGAAGTCCCATGATAGTCTGTGTTTAGTCTGGAGAATCAGGAAAGCAGGTATGCAATTCAAATTGAGATCAAAAGTTTGAGTAATGAGAGACTGTTGAATCCTTGCCTAAGTGAAATCTTTCATAGTCATAAACACTAATGCCTGGGAAGGTGGCTCAGTGGTAGAGTGCTTGTCTTGCATGCCTGAGGCCCTGGGTTTGATTCCTCAACACCACATAAGCAAAAAGAAAAAAGCCGAAAGTGGCACTGTGGCTCAAGTGGTAGAAAGCTAGCCTTGAGCTGAAGAGTTGAGGACTGGGCCCAGGCCCAGAGTTCAGGCCCCACGACCGGACACCCCCCCCCCCCGCCAAAATAAAATAAACAGTAATGCCTGAGAACAGAGAAAGCAAATATCCCTGCTCTCAAAGATAGAGATATGGCTTCCTCTGCCTTTTTCTTCAATCTACACTTTCAGCAGGTCACATACACTCCCTTTTGGTAAAAGTGACTTTTTCAGACCACCAAATGAAAAGACAATTTTTCAGAATCACTCTCACAGACTCATACAGAAAAGTAACTGTTTCATCAGGAAACACTTTAACAATGTTGTCAAATATAATTAACTATGAGAAAATATTTTGAAATATAATGGAGAAAATCAACTTATAAACATGTTAGAAACAATCACAAGAAAAAAAACCACTTGAGTCCTTATCTTGGGGTTTATTTTGCCTAATATTAACTTACCTGATCGTTTCTGCTTGTCTCAGACATATCCTAGTTATGGCAAATAAGGGAAACCATGGGACCTATGTTTATTTGGGCCTGGCTTACTTCACTTCATATAATTGTTTCCAAGTCTTTCCATTACCTAACAAATGGGTAATGCCATTTTTTCTGATGGAGGCATAGAATTCCATTGTGTATATATACCACATTTTCTTGATCCATTCATCTACTGAGGGGCATCTGTGTTGGTTCCATATCTTAGCTATGGTAAATAATGTTGCAATAAACATAGTTGTGCTGGTAGCTTTAGTATGATCTTGTTTGTGATCGTTTGGGTAAATGCCCAAAAGTGGGACTGCTGGGTCATAGGGGAGCTCTATGTGGAGTCTTTTTTTTTGGGGGGGGGGTCCGGTCATGGGGCCTGAACACTGGATCTGGCACTGTCCCTCAGCTCTTCAGCTCAAGGCTAGCGCTCTACCACTTGAGCCACAGCGCCACTTCCGGCTTTTTTCTTTTTGCTTTGTGGTGCTGAGGAATCGAACCCAGGGCCTCAGGCATGCAAGGCAAGCTCTCTACCTCTGAGCCAACTTCCCAGCCCCTTTCCAAAGTTCTTGAACAAGTTTACACTCCCACCACCAACGGAGTAAGGTTTCTTTCTGTCCACATTCCCTCCAGCATCTGTTATTATTAGAGTTCTTGATTATAGCCATTCTAACTGGGGTGAGGTGCTATCTCAGTGTTGTTTTGATTTGCATTTCTTTTATGGCTAGGGAGCTTGAGCATTTCTCCATGTTTCTATTGGCCATTTTTCTTTCCTCTTCAGAGAAGTTTCTCTTTAAGTCTGTAGCCCACTTATTTATTGGGCAGTTGTTTCTTTGAGGATTTGTTGTTGGGGGATTTAATTTTTTGAGTTCCATATATATTTTAGATATGAGACCCTTGTCTGTTTTATGGCTAGTGAAGATCTTCTCATCATCCATGGGCTTTCTATTGATCTTGCTAGCTATGTCCTTTGCCAAGCAGAAGCTCTGCAATTAAGCGACATAGACTGTCTAGTTGGTTAAAAAGCAAGATCCTTCTATCTGCTGCCTTCACAAGTCACACCTGGCCCATAAAACAAACACATTTTGATAGTGAAAGGCTGGAACAAAACCTACCAAGCAAATGCCCCCGTAAACAGGTGAGAGTTGCAATCCTAATATCAGATAAAATAGATTTCAAATTCAAATTAGTAAGAAGAGATAAAAAAGGTCGCTACATACTAATTAAAGGATCTCCCCTTCAGGAGGATATTACAATTCAAAATATATATTTACCAAACAACGGAGTACCAATACTTTTCCTCAGATCTCACATAGATCCAAACACATTAATTATTGGGGAATTTAACACACCACTACCCCCACTAGATAGATCAAATTCTTTATTGTGATTAAGTGGTTACATAATTTCCCAAATTTCACAGTATTGTGGGATAGTGATGCCTAGTTAAAATTACAAACACAATCTAACTTTCATGGGCCAAACTGTCTATCGTGCTCTATAACATTTATGTGTTCTATGAGCTTTGACAATACAGTTATTTCTTCCACATTGGGTGATATGTACATTTTTTTTCATTTTGCATAGCATCAGCTGATCCCTCTTTTCCATAGTTCGCTCACTCCCATTGCTGCCATTGTGTTGCTTAGTTCATTTTGATCAATGTCCAGTGCAGCTGATGGGTCCCAGTGTTGTATGTTTTTCCCTGATTCCATCTAGTTCTGTGTCCTTCTGGTTTCCCTCTGGTGTGCACATATATACCATATATGTGATCAGCAGCATGGGATTATTTAGTAGTGATTCAACCAGGTGAGTGGAAGTTATTTGTTTCTTAAGTCTTATTAACTTTGTCATATCTACTTAGGTTTTGGATTTAACATCTACTTTTCAGCGAGACCATGTGCCATTTGTCTCTTTGTTCTTGGCTTACCTCACTCAACATGATTTCTTCTAGTTCCATCCATTTCCTTGCAAATGCCATTATTTTGCCCTTTCTAATGGCTGCATAATATTCCATAGTGTATACATACCATAATTTTTGGATCCATTCATCTGTGGTGGGATATCTGGGTTGTTTCCATATCCTGCCTATTGTGAACAGTGCTGCAATAAAATGGAGGTACATTTGTCCTTGTATACTGGTTCCTGTTGTTCAGGATAGATGCCTATAAGTGGTATGGCTGGGTCATAGGGGAGGTCACTATTTAGTTTTCTGAGGATCCACCAGACTGATTTCTAAAATGGTTGGATAAGTATACATTCCCATCAGCAGTGTAATAGGGTTCCTCTTTCTCTGCATCCTCTCCAGCATTTGTCATTGGCTGACTTTAGGATGTGGGCCTTTCTGACTGGTGTAAGGTGGAATGGCAGGGTTGTCTTTATTTGCATATCATTTACAATCAGGGATGGTGAACATTTCCTCATGTTTTTCTTTAAGAAACTAATCCCCCCAAACCTAACAAACCAATTACTAAATAGGCAAGGGAACTAAAGAGAAACTTCTCAGAAGAAGAGACAAAAATGGCAAAGAAACACATGACGAAATGTTCAACATCCCTGTTTGTAAAGGAAATATAAAATTATTGACTAATTTTTTTGCAATACTGGAATTTGAACATAGGGTACTCAATAGGCTTACATGCTGAGCTGCTACTGCCACTTGAGCCATGCATCTATTTCTGCATTTTGCTTGTAGATTTGGCAAGTGAGTCCATGAAGTTTTCTATTTGAGCTGGCCTCAATCTTCAATCCTCTGGAACTCACGCTGATGTATAACTACAAATTCAGAGGTGAGCTTCAGGCACATGGCTAATAGTTCATGAAGTGTTCATGGCATGATTTTTATGCATAAAATTGTTGGTATGCACTCATGATTTTAAATCAATTCTATAAGTAACAATAAAATTATCATAAAAGAAACATCTCTTTATGAAACTTAATGAAAAATGACTGCATTTTCATTTAATGTATCTTCTTTGGATGGGTCAGTTTCTATGTTTGTACACATTGTGGTGAAAGACATCTAATGCAATTTATAATTGCATTGTGTAATACCCTTAGAACTATGCACTTATAGTCAATGCTGATTTGCCAATGACTTTTCCTAGCTCACCATTTCATCCTGAATCATAGGAGAAAATAAAGTATGGAAATATCAGAAACCTCAGATCTATGCATTTCTTATGTCATACATACTTCAGGAAATTAAAAGTTAAACACAATGCTGAATAGAACAATATAATAGATATTTGTCAAAAATTAAGTAATCATATGAGATTGTAATTCAAATATGCTTACATTTGTGGTAGTTCCAAATTTTATATCTCAAAAAGAATCAGGAACTTCCTTTCACTAAACCATAAAAGATACCTCTCAGTTATTTCTTGTATCTACCACTTTTGATTGATACATATGTAGAAAAGGGAGAGGAAATTGCTACATTAAAACTTATTGATAACTTTGGAGCTTGATTGAAAGATCAAGAATAACAAGCAATGATTCCAGAATACCCAGTGGCCCTTAAAAATATTCTGGCTGCTACAAGTATCAATTTCATACCAGAAATCTAACTGCTTAAAGAAAATGATGAATATTTGAAAGCTCATTCTATACAACTGGCCTCAAGATTGATAATTTCAGATCAATGCTATAGTGATTTGAAGACTGAAGATTCAGAAAGTTGTCATTCTAGATATCAGGTTTTTAAAAAATTTCATTTATAACAATTTTTACATCAAAAATCACTTAAGACTGTTGACTCCAATAATATACTGCCTTATCTTAGAAAAAATATGGTATGAAAAGTCATAATAAACCTGCAGGATTCATAGAGGAAACATATACTTCAACTGCTGACAAATGTATTTCCACACTGTATCATATAGTGTACTTTAAAAAGAATGATTTGTATTAATTTCTGGTATATAATCAATGAATGGTTGTTAATTATTGGAGATAATTACATTAACTATTTTTAGAGTGGTAAGACTTTTTCCCTATTTCATTATTTTTATAAAAGTGATGTATAAAGGGATTACAGTTATGTAAGTCAGCTAACCTGTACAGTTCTTTCTGGGCAACATCATCGTTCCATGCTCTCTCAGTTTTTCCCTCCTATCTACACTCGCAAGTTGTATAGTTCATTCTCAAGATAGTGTCTCACGAGTAGCATTGCTGCATCTGTTCATCATTTATCCCTCCATTTTTGTACATCCCTTCACCTCCCCCCAAAGACATAAATGAGCAAACAAAACAAAAAAGATCAAACAAAAACCACTAAAGACAACAGAAAACAACATTATTAGAAAACCAATATGATAGAAAAAGAGGGCACATGGTAGAGTTTTTCCAAAAGGCCACACTTTAGACAATGTGTCATCTTGTCTTTCACCCTATATTAAATATGACTGTAAATATGACAACAATTTTTAGATTATTCCAGATGTCTGGTATTAAAGAGATGTTTACCACAACTGGTTGGAATTCTAGCAAGAATTATAGCTAAATTTGTTGTTGATTTATCTACATTTAGTTAAGTACATTGATTTTTTATGTTGAACACTTAGTCAATATATAAATTATATTTCATCACAATTGGTACATCTGTGGGTATAATCTTTGTTTCTGAGAATTATAAAATACTATGCATATATATATTTTAAGCATTTGGAGAAATCATACAGAACTACTTTACAATGTATTTTGTGTGTGTGTGTGTGTGTGTGTGTGTGTGTGTGTGTGTGTATGTGTGTGTGTGAGTGTGTGTGTGTATGTGTGTGTGTGTGAGTGCTGGCATCGATTCTAGTGCCTTTCTTGTGACAGTACCTAAGATGGAATATGATATTATTTTGGACTATGAAGTATTAATAATTTATTAAGATGTCATAGCTTGGCAGAATTCTTGTAATGATTTTACCATCAATGATGACCTAACAAAATGCTGACTGACTCAGAAATAAAATAATAACCTAACTTTCAAAAAGTCACAAAAATAGACAGTCAAAGGGAGCATTTAGCTGGTAGAACTTCTCATCAAGTATCAC
Organism: Dipodomys merriami; assembly: GCF_024711535.1. Classification (NCBI taxonomy): domain Eukaryota; kingdom Metazoa; phylum Chordata; class Mammalia; order Rodentia; family Heteromyidae; genus Dipodomys; species Dipodomys merriami. Next base: position 99,993 of record NW_027202504.1, on the reverse strand, counting down.
GTAATGTACAGAGAGACTGAGACCAGGCCTGCAGAAATCTTATCATCTCTTTATTAACATGCCTGTAGTTTGAGGATAAAAATTAAGATGGAAAGATATTGAGACAAGAATATGAAATATGTGCTCTCTCTGTATAACAGATGCTGGAGGGGATGTGGACAGAAGGGAACCCTACTGCATTGTTGGTGGGAGTGTAAACTTGTTCAACCACTTTGGAAAGTATTATGGAGGTTCCTCAAAAGACTCCACAAAGAGCTACACTATGACCCAGCACTCCCACTTTTGGTCATTTACCCAAATGATCACAAACAAGGCCATACTAAAGCTACCATCACAACTGTGTTTATTGCAGCATTATTTACATAGCTAATATATGGAACCAACCCAGATGCCCCTCAGTAGATGAATGGATCAAGAAAATGTGGTATATATACACAATGGAATTCTATGCCTCCATCAGAAAGAATGGCATTCCCCGATTTGTTGGGAAATGGAAAGACTTGGAAACAATTATATGAAGTGAAGTAAGCCAGGCCCAAAGAAACATAGGTCCCATGGTTTCCCTTATTTACAATAGCTAGCATATGTCTGAGATAAGGAGAAACGGTCAGATAAGTTGGTGTTAGGTGAAATGAACCCAAGATAAGTATGCGAATGATTTTTCTTTCCTGCAATTGTTTCTGACATATTTATAAGATGATTTCTTTTTGGCTTTGTTTGCCCCTCCCCAACGGTATAACCCGTGTTTTCACTGTATTTGATGTTGGTATAATTTGTGGAGGGGAAGTGAAAAAACAAATTGTTTAAATAGGGATACAGGTGGACTCATTGCAACAATGAGATGTACAAGACTTTATGTCAAAAATGAAATTTACAACTTTGGCACGGGGATGGAGGTTGAGGTTGGAGGTGGGAAGGGATGGAAAGGGGAAACAAATGAGGAGGCAACAATGTTTGATAACAAATGTACTCATTACCTTGCTCATGTAATTATAACCCCTTTGTATGGTATTTTCACAATAAAAATATTTTAAGAAAAGAATATGAAATATGTTCTACCATAACAGACAGAGTATTACCATTGGAATTAAATGGCCTGTAGAGGTTCCAAATCAAAATGAGAAAGCTTTATAGAAAGATTCTGCCTAGTTGTGTCTTATTTCCGTACTGCAGCCATTTCTTCAAGGTTGTAGATCGATTATGTGACTTAAGCAGCACAGGCAGCTTAAAGATTGCCTATCATCGATCATTGTTAAGTTTTCTTATCATAAATATTGTTGGTAAAGACTATGAGAGCGTCACTACAGAAAAACTGACACATGGCAATTTTAGAGAGATGTGAGTTATGCTAGAAGAAATTCTGAGGGAAATTTTATTATCAGGAGACATCAAAATATGTATTCGAGGATTATAATAAAAATACAGAAGAGGGGCATCAGTATTTTAATGAATATGCAAAAATGGTAAAACTAGTTGTCAACATTCAGGAGACTGAAATTAGACTGATATACCTTATCTAATAGAAAAACAACTCCAAACAAAAAAAAAGAATAGAAAGCCTTTAACCTTAAAACAATATGAGGAAAATATGTTTGGTAAAAACACTGAAACATTTAGGCTTAGCCAATTATATTCTTAGTAGGACTACAATAGTCCACCAAGTAAAAATGAGATTGAATTTATGGGATTCCATCAATGTTTTGAAAGTTTCTACCCATCAAAAGAAACAATTGCCAGAATTAATAAATAACTTACAGAATGAGAGCAAATCTTTTTCAAATTTAAATGGATAAGAATACTGTAATGAATATACAAGCAGGTCAAAAATTAAACTACAAAGGAACAAATAATCTTATTAAAATTAGCATGTAAATTGAACAAATTTGTTTATTGTTTTTAGAATAACAAAATAAATTGGTAATAAGTATATGAAAAAATGTTCAATGCCTTTAGATCTAAAAGGAATTCAAAGGAAAGATAATCTAATATTCTGTTTCAATTAGAATATGCTGCCAATCAGAATGGCAATCATCAAGAATCCAAACAACAAACATTGATGAAACTGTAAACTCCTACAACCATTATGGAAACCAGAATTGAGTGCCTGATAATACTAAAATAGTATATGATTCCTTCTTTTTGAGCATGCGTTTAAGGAAAGTAAATCAATGTATATTGCATCTCTGTTTCCAGCAACTGACTAATAAGGGAAACATACTATGGATGGATAGCTAGCTAGCTAGCAAGCTAGCAAGCTAGATAGATCGTATAAATACTACATAGATATACTAGATGTATCTCTCTATATATATGTATCATGTAATATTACTGAGTCTTAAAGGGAAAATTTGTAATAGTACTCAGCCATAAAGGAAAAAAAATGAAATTATGATATTTGCAAGAGATGGAGGACATCTTGCTGAATGAAATGAGCTAAGCCCATAAAACCAGTTATTTACATGTTCTTGCTTATTTGTGGATTGCAGACATAAAAGATGATGATGTTAATAACCTTAGTAGTAGTGACAGGATATGAATGTGAAAGGGGAACTATCTAGGAAATAATCAGCAAGAAGAGGATTGGTTTAAATAGGTGTACCAGGGGGGAAAGAGGATTGAAGGACCTTACATTATCTATCTGTGTATCTATCTATCTATCTATCTATCTATCTATCTATCTATCTATCTATCTATCTATCTATCTATCTATCTATCTATCTATCTATCTATCTATCTATCTATCTATCTATCTATTTATCTATCTATCTATCTATCTATCTATCTCTATGTATCATATATCTCTCTATCGACATTCATCTCTCTAATATCATGAAACCAAATACTATTTGAAATGGGGAAAGATCACAGCAGGAATATGGTTCTGGTAGATTGGATGAATTTGTTCATAATAAACTCTGTGAATGTGTAAACTCACAACTAAATATCTCATATTAATAAAATATGTTAAATAAAAAATAAAAGGCAAAACTGGGCGCCGGTGGCTCACCTCTAAGCCTAGCTACTCAGGAGGCTGAGATCTGAGGATTGCGGTTTAAAGCCAGCCCAGGCAGGAAAGTTCGTGAGACTCTTATCTCCAATAAACCACTAGAAAATCAGAAGTGGTCCTGTGGCTCAAGCGGTAGAGCACTCGCCTTGAGCTGAAGAGCACAGGGATGGTGCCTAAGCCCAGAGTTCAAGCCCCATGACCGACAAAAAATAAATAGATAAATAAAATAAAAGGCCAAATCTTGTAGTTAAACATGCATTGTTAACTGCTTTTACCTTGATTCTAATGTCTAAAGGCAAAGCTACATTAAACCTTCAAATCTGGTATAAAGAATATGTTGTAATTGAACTTTACAGCTTTGGAATGGGGGAGGGAGAAGTTGGAGAGTTGGGGAAGGAAGGGATGGTAGGATATAAACAAAGGAGGGGGCAACAATGGTTGATAGGAAATGGACTCATTACCTTACTCATGTAACTGTATCCCCTTTGTACAGTATCTTTACAATAAAAATATATTAAAACAAAAGAATAAGGGACATGTAGCCTGACACTGGTGGCTCATGCCTGTAATCATAGCTACTCAGGAGGTTGAGATCTGAGGATTGCCATTCTGTGAAACTCTTATCTCCAATAAACCACCAAAAAACTGGATGTGGCGCTGTGTCTCAAGTGGTAGAGCACTAACCTTGAGTTGAGGAGCTGAAGGACAGCACTCAAACCCAGAGTTCAAGCCCCATGATCGGAAAAATATGAGAGAGAATAGGGGAAGGAGACATGTAATGACAGTCATAACAGTAGGAATAAAAGGTTCTTTTTTATTCAAGTTTTCCAATTTAAGATTTTCAATAACATACAAACAACTAATCTGCACAAATTGACATTACTATTTAATAATGATAGCAAATACAGTGAAATGTATCTAAAGGTCTACAAACGAAGCATGGAAAGGGATTCATGTTTATGGTTTCAATAACCCATAGGTGTAGATGGAATCACTGGAGAGTATGTTAAAAATAAAATGATTTTTTATCCCTACAATTTACTTAAAATTTGTCTCAGTTTAAGGAATTAACAGAAATAACATAGACTCTAAGGTAGGAAGTAAATATAACTCACATTTACTGAATGGTAATGTTCAGTCTCTGACTCTCAATTTCTCACCCATATAAACTTACTTTGAAGGTTCTCTGAGTCACTATCTACAAACTCCTTCACTTAATGGTTAACAAATCTGCTTTCCTTTCCAATTCAAAGGAATATTGTCACTCAGTTCATAGCATTAAATTCACACAAGAGAATGAGAAGAGTGCTCGGCAAATTGAATCACGTTGTATTTTTGGATAGCACTAAGTACTTGGCATTTATGTCTCAATATTTCATATGGTGGCTAACTTTTTGAAAGCCAAGCAAAATTCTGCTTCTTCAAATAAAAAGGTAGTTTCCTTTGACTTCCATTTCTGTCACAGAACTACAAAACTCAAGAATTTTCTATATTTGTTACCCTCATTTAAATAGTACTTGGTGTTTCCTATGGGCAGCTTTAGGACAGGGCTGGTGATCAGAAATAAGCAATGGTTAAAGGACAGAAACATTTTTTTAAATTACCAAGGTGATGTACAGAGGGGTTACAATTACATAAATGAGGTAATCAATACATTTCTTGTTAAACTTGTTACTCCTACCCTCATTTTTCTCCTAATGTCTCTCCCTTCCACCCCACACACAAGTTGTAGGGATCATTTCCAACAAATTGTCTTGTGTATGTTGCATTGGTTCCCCTTATCCGTTCTCTCATCATTCTGTTTTCCTCTTCCCTTCCTAAATTCAAATAAACATATATATAATACCAGGGTACCAAAATCAAACATAGTGACAACAGGGGATAAACCATAGGGGTAGGAACAAAAGAAACAAAAAATCATATAGTACATTAAAACAAAACAACAATAAAGATAAACCACTTGTGTCCACATCTTGTAGTTCATTTTGCTTAGCATCATCTTATATGGCCACATTTATGTAGCTATTGAGCTATTCTGCTCATCTGCTAAGAATATCCTAGACATATACTAACTATTGCAAATAAAGAAAGGATAAGACCTATGTTTCATTTTTTTTATTGTGAAACTACCATACAGAGGAGTTACAATTACATGGGCAAGATAATGAGTTCATTTCTTATCAAGCATTGTTGCCTCCTCCTTTGTTTCCCCGTCCAATCACTTCCGTTCTCATCTCCACCCCCCTCCCCCACCTCCCACCCCCCACTTCCCAACCCCCCCAACGTTGTAAAGTTTGTTTTTCAATATAATGACTTGTACATCTCGTTGCTGCAATGAGTCCAACTGTATCCCTATTAAAACATTTTTTTTTCCTTCCCCTCCATAAATTAAACCAACATAAAACACAGTGAAAGCAGGGGTTATATCGTGGGGGAGGGACATACAAAGCAACAAAGAAATAGTCTTATAAATATGTTAGAAACACTCAAATGAAAGAAAAAACATTTGAATACTTACCTTGGGGTACATTTTGCCTAACATCATCGTATCTGACGTTTTCTCCTTGTCTCAGACATGTACTAGTTATAGTAAATAAGGGAAACCATGGGACCTATGTTTCTTTGGGCTTGGCTTTACTTCACTTCATATAATTGTTTGCAAGTCTTTGCATTTTTTAACAAATGGGGCAATGTCATTCATTGTGATGGACACATAAAATTCCATTGTGTATATATACCACATTTTTTTGATCCATTCATCTACTGAGAAGCATCTGGGTTGGCTCCATAGCTTAACTCTGGTAAATAATGCTGCAATAAACATAGTTGTGCTGGTAGCTTCAGTATGGTCTTGTTTGTGACCATTTGGTTAAATGCCCAAAAGTTGGATTGCTGGGTCATAGGGCACCTCTATGTGGAGCATTTTGAGGAACCTCCATAGTGCTTTCCAAAGTGGTTGAACAAGTTTACACTCCCACCAACAATGCATTAATGTCCCCTTCTGTCCACATTCCCTCCAGCATCTGTTGTTATTAGAGTTTTTGATTATAGCCATTCTAACTGGCATGAGGTGATATCTCAATGTTGTTTTGATTTGCATTTCTTTTATGGCTAGAGAGTTTGAGCATTTCTTCATATGTCTATTGGCCATCCTTCTTTCCTCTTCAGAGAAGTTTCTCTTTAAGTCTGTAGCCCACTTATTTATTGGGCAGTTGTTTCTTTGAGGATTTGTTGTTGGGGGATTTAATTTTCTGAGTTCCAAGTATATTTTAGATATAAGACCCTTGTCCGTTGTATGGCTAGTGAAGATCTTCTCATAATCCATTGGTTTTCTATTGATCTTGCTAGCTATGTCCTTTGCCATGAAGAAGTTCTGCAACTCCATGCAATCCCATTTGTCCAACCTTTCTTTGATTTGTTGTGTTTCTGGGTCCTTATTAAGCAAATTTCGGCCTGTGCCAAGGAGAACTAGTGTTTCTCCTATTCCATCCTGTAATGTTTTCAGAGTGTCTGCTTTGATTCGGAGGTCTTTGATACATTTGCAATTGATTCTGGTGCAGGGTGATATATAAGGATCTAGCTTTAGTTTTCTACAAGTAGTTAAGCAAGTTAGCACCGTTTACTGAAGAGGCTGTCTTTATCATTCTAATTTTTTTAGCTCACTTATCAAAGATTAGATGGCTAAAGGTCTTTGGGTTCATTTCTGGGTTTTCAATTCTATTCCATTGTTCCTGAGGTCGGTTCTTGTGCCAGTACCAAGCTGTTTTGATTACTATGGCTTTGTAGTACAGTTTGAAATTTGGTATTGATATTCCTCCAGCACCGTTCTTTCTTTTAAGGATTACTTTTGTTATTTGGGGTCCTTTTTTGTTCCATATGAATTTTTGGATTGCTTCTTCTATTTCCTTGAAGAATGAGGTTGGAATATTGATAGGTATCACATTGAATTTGTAAATAGCCTTGGGAAATTTTGCCATTTTCACGATGTTGATCCTTTCAATCCAGGAGCATGGGAGGTTTTGCCACTATCTAAGTTCTGTTTTGATTTCCTTTTTCAGATTTTTAAAGTTTTCATCATAAAGGTCCTTCACTTCTTTGGTTAAGTTAATTCCTAGGTATTTTATTTTTTGTGGGACTATTACGAATGGAGTTGCTTTTCTAATTTCAGCCACGTTTTTCTCATGATTGACATACAGAAAAGCCAATATTTCAAAATATAGTGTCAATTCTATGTTTGAAAAGGAAGTTGTAAACACTTAAAAAAAAGAACAGTGTTTCAATTAAATCAATATTATGTTTTCGTGGCGTATATGCTGACTGTATTTTGCTTTGTCTTCCCTCCAAACTCAAATATGAATACTTCTCTTTGTCTTCGTAGAGGCTCGATAAGAAGTCCTATGAATATATCTAAAGCAAATGGAACTCTATGCCTCCATCAGAAAGAAAAACATTGCTAGGAAATGGAAAGACTTGAAAAAAATTATATGAAGTGAAGTAAGCTTGGCTCAAAGAAACATAGTTCCCATGGTTTCCCTTATTTGCAATTACTAGTATATGTCTCAGACAAGTAGAAACGGTCAGAGAAGTTGATGTTAGGCGAAATAACCCCAAAATAATGATTCAAATGTGTTTTTCTTTCTTGCGATTGTTTCTAACGTTTTTATAATACGATTTCTTTGTTGCTTTGTATGTCCCTCCCCCACGGTATAACCCCTGTTTTCACTGTATTTGATGTTGGTATAATTTGTGGAGGGGTAAAGAAAAAACAAATAGTTTAAATAGAGATACAGGTAAACCCATTGCAACAATGAGATGTACAAGATGTTATGTCAAAAAACGAACTTTACAACTTTGGCTGGGAGCAAGTGGGGGGGAGAGAGGTAGAGGGGAGAGGGAAGGAGGGGCGATGGGAAGGGATAGAAAGGGGAAACAAAGGAGGAGGCAACAATGCTTGATAAGAAATCTACTCGTTACCTTGCCCATGTAATTGTAACCCCTCTGTACAGTATTTTCACAATAAAAATGAAAAAAATACATCTTGCTAGTATGTATTCTTTTAAAGATCTTATACATATCTTCCCTGTATCATTTGTAGCATCAGACATTACTTAAGGGCACAGAAAAGGCATAGTACTTTACATTAGTAGATCCAGTAGATCCTGAGAAAGTAGGATTTTGAAAGAACCTATAACAACTCACAGCCATATTTTCATGAATACTTTCATGTAGCTAGAACTAGTTTACTAAAATATTCACTTCGAAAATACGTACTAAAATATTCACGAACTCAGCTTTTCTGTTTTATTTCTTGGTATTTCATTTACATATATTTTTTCTCCATTTTTTCTCCATTTATATGGCTTCCCAATCCTTCTCATTCTTCTCTAAAATATTCTTTAATTTATACATTTGTTCTAGTTTTTCTACACTCAGACTGAGCTCTTTACCCTGAGATCTTCACATAACTGACTTTGCCTCAGATAATTGCTTTCTTTAAGTCAAGTGCTTCTCAAGTACTGTATGCCCTAGGTCCCTTTAATACCATTTTGTTCTGCTTTATATATCTTATGACATTTGCAATGAAGTCTATCTGCTTATTTCATTTTTCTTTCCATTTATTGAAGCACTGGGTTTAGGAGATTTGGGGGCACATCTCTTGTTCATTTCTGTAGATGCATCAGATAAGACTCCTCCAGAGATAGACCAAGAATTCCTGCTTATGGATAATGGTCTTTCTGTCTATATCAAAGGCACAATTTTTATGTATCTTCCAAGATTTTGTGCATTATAACTTAGAGTCCTAGAGACTTCTTCAATTTTTTCACACTTAATAACCAAAAAATGTGAAACCATAGATATTAGCAAAATTTGTTTAACACAATGTTTCTGCATCCACTTTCTGGCCATGTATGTTAAGTCAGTTCTAGCCTGAAAGGAACACTGCCTTTGAGTTTCTTATAATTTTAAATCATATACCTGACTTTTTAAATTTTATCAAATGCTACAAACTTGACAAGACATCATATTACTTCATTTGATGGATGATTCTTCAACTCCTTACAGTTGTTCACTTTTGGAACACCGATGGAATTTATCATTTATCATAGACAGCTGCTTATTCTGAGGATATCTGTTTCTCTTCACAAAGTCTGCCCTGGAATTATAACTTCATTCAATTCTCAAACTCATATACTTCTGAAATTCTATTTTGTTTCCATTATCTGGATTTTTCTATTTCTCTCCTCGTGATGATGTCAATGCTCATGTTTCAGTCATAATTAAATAAATACTGTATTATAGTTATTAAAAATTCCTCTACCTAAGTATATGCTACACATTTTGTCATCATATGATCTAATAGTAATTGTATTTTATATATATATATATATATATATATATATATATATGCACAGACACATACATATATACCTTTTTCTGTTGGGAGTACAATAGAATTGTGTGGATAATTATTAGTCATCTTCACTTACTCAGAGAAACTCCCACAGACTGAATGAACTACAACACAATTTCATATCCTCAGATAAACCCTGAACATTCAAAATTAAACCTATCAGCAGGGTAAGTTTCTTCTGGACACGATTCAAGAGGATCCAGTTGATCCTGCTCAACTCATTTCTGGTGGTATTCTGATAATCTATTGCATTCTTTGCTTTGTAAAGACAACACCGTGTCATCCGCCTTTCTCCTTAAGTATATACTTTTGCCCAAATATTATTTATATTAAGACATTAGTCCCACTGGATTAGGGGTATTCCATACTTAGGAATGACTTCCTCTTAACTGAATTAGCAGGAGGAGGCAAAAATGCTTGATAAGAAATATACTCATTACCTTGCTCATGTAATTGTAAATCCTCTGTATAATATCTTCACAATAAAAAACTTATTAATTATAAAAAATAAAATAAATCTCAATCATGGGCATTGGCAATTTAGGAATTCCACATAAATATATATGAAACAAGTTAACTAATTCCAGTGGTATTACAGAAGATAGTAATGCAACAAACTACATGTTTATTTTTTCATAAAACTACTTAAAATAGTTTAAGTGACAACAAAGCAGTCTTAAACTAGCAGTATTCTTAGCATAATGTTTTATTCCAGTATGTACCAGTCTATTACTGAAGAAAATGTATTTAGCTCCCCTGATTTATTTGTTTCATAAAAAAGAGTAGGTACGGTTTTTCTTAATTTTTATTTTTATTTCAATTTTTATTTTACTAAGCATATAGTTTCTGCAGTATTCTAAGTTCTTTCCCTTTAGAATACTCTAAGGGCTTATCTTTAATTGAAATACTTTATGGTCAATGGCTTCATAGACTTCCAGTGATTTCCACTATCTACTAGGTTCTTCTTTATGTCCTTTTTGGTGCTAGTACTACGGTTTGAAATAAAAGATTTGTACTATTGTTTGGCTTTTTCCACTCAAGGCTGGTGCCTTACCAAGCATCCAAATTTCCACAACCAGCTATTTGCTAGTTATTGAAGATACGAATTATGAGTACTTGAGGATTTGTCTGCTGGAGCTGGTTTGTACCCTCATCCTTGGTTCTCATCCTCCTTAGTAGTCAAAATTATAGATGAGAGACACCATGACCTGGCAGCTACTTTTTTTTTCCTGTCGTGGGGATTGAACTCTGGGCCTGGGCACTGTCCCTCATCTCTTCAGCTCAAAGGGAGAAATCTATTATTTGAGCCACAGGGCCACTTCGGGTTTTGTGTGGTTAATTGGAGATAAGAGTTTCACAGGTATTCCTGCCAACGCTGGCTTTGAACCGTGATCCTTAGATCTCAGCTTGCTAAGTAGCAAAGGTTATAGGTATGAGCCACACGCACCTGAATAGGTTTAAACTTTTATATTAATTTTTACAGTTTAAAAAATCCTACTAGCAAATCCTAGAACATACCTCTTTGATATTTTGAATAATTATACCTATTTTGTCCTTTATGCTACATCTGAGTTTCTTAATAAAACCTCTTCTTTCATTCAGATGATTTTGTTGATGGCTGAACAATAGGGGCCAGGATATTGAAATCATGCAGCTGTTGATTCACGTAGTCTAGCATACAGTTCTTTTAGTCTAATTTTTATCTATCTCAACTTCCATTCACAAACTCTTTTAATGCATTGCATTAGCAGTGAAAATTATAACTTTGGAACCTGGACATTTTTTGAAACATCTTTCACAGCTCTGCCAGCCAAATAACTATCTTTGTAAACATGGTATTTCTGACCTATGAAAGCTGCCATCAAATTCTGATGTTTGAATAGGCAGTTATACAGCTTAATCTCTGATAAATTTTCTATGTCAGAGGTCAGCGTGCCATATCTTATTTTTTATGAAAGTTCCTCTTTTCTTTTAAAAATTTTACGCTATGTTTTAAACTGAGTGAAATTCTATAGCCTATTTTATTAACTTCAGAGCTCTTACAGATTGTAGGGACAATGCCAGAAAATGTAGACAATTAATTACCACTCTCTCCAACTGGAGATTTTGTTTCATTTGCAAAACCTAGAATATACAATCATTTCTACCCATCATTTACCTTCTTTCTCATGTATATCATTTGTACACTGAAATGACCCCTATGTTGTCACACTCTGTTGCTTACAAGTAAAAATGGATGCCTGAAATATTAGGTTGTCAGTTGAACAGAAGGGTGAAATTAATAATTATAAAAAAGACCGTCTTATTTTGTAATGACGCCTAATTAATGAAAATACTTTCAAAGCATGTGTGTTTTGTATAATTACCTCTGAATATTAGGAAATTATGAGATGCTACAGCTGGAAAGCATGCATAATGTACATATGCAGGAGTTGGAGAAACAAACATATGTAGTCATGTTGTCTAGATGAATAGAAAATAACGCGAAAAACACAAAATCAGAATATAGATAATTCACCCAGAAATACTGTTCAAAACAACATTAAAGCCATCAAGGTAACATTAGGGTTAGAATCTATAAAGATAAGTGGTGATAATTTCTGCAAAATTGCATAGTAGTTTAATATCAAATAATTATATTTAATAAATATCTTTTTCATACATACAAAAGGCCAATAGTTATACAACAAAAGACTCAATATCACTGTTACAGCAATGTAAATAAATATATACATCAATTTTGCCTCCCAACTGTTAGAGAGAGTATAATTAATCACACAGGTGACAAGTGTTGGTAAAGGTATAACAGAATGGAGGTTGTTTACACTCTTCATGTGAATATAAATTGGTACCACCACGTGAAAACTTTATGGAGACGTCAAGAAATTATTCATAATTCTAATATGCAGCAGTTTTGTCTATGGGTACATTGCCAAGACAATGAAGTCAACATTTTGAAGAGCCATGTGCACCTTCACTTCCATTTTTATACTATTTTTTGAAACCAAGAAATGGAAATAGACTGTCCTGATTGATTGCTGAACCAATAAAAATATATTACATATATGTATACATATATACATGTGTGTATAAACACATATGTATATTATATGCATATCACTGGAATGTTATTCAGACAAAATGAGAGAAATTCTATGATATTACAGTATTTAATAGCTAACAAATTTGTTCTCCCAATAACACAGATAATTGTGTTTATCATGGTTGAGTGGATGGCAAGGTGTTTCTCAAAGTAAACTTCAAATCATAGGATGAATGAGTTTTGGGAATCTGTGTACAGAAGGACTGAAGCTATAGATTCTATTTGAATACATTTGCCATTAAGAATACTAGAAAAATTACTTTCCTTCTTTATTAAAAGTGTAATATAGTTGATACTTGCTTCCCTTGTTCTTTGACAGATCTTATGACTTTTATCTGGGAGTTTGACAATGGATATGATTTTAAATGAGACCGTCAATTATTCTTCATAATAATAATTTTATAGTTTTGACACACCAAGTAAACGAATTTTGCCATATCTAATTCAGAAAATCATGTACTTTCTCTAAAATAAGTTGTAAAAGTCATAATGAGAGGTTAAATTTGTTTCAATATACATTGTAAAATATCAGGAAAGAGAGTAGAAACATATAACTGTAACACTGAATCCTAAATATTTTGGATAAAGTAGAAAGATATTAGTTTAATTTACCTCTCTCTCTAGATCCCTCATTTTCAAAACCAGAGATTTTCAGAAATAATGGATGTGTTTGCTGACTTTTAATGTAGTTGCAAGCTAAAATTAGAACCAAAATCACTCAATATTATCTCCTCTGACCAAAAATACCATTAAAATGTTTAGCTTACAAAAATAATTTAAGGAGGAAGTGGCGCTGTAGCTCAAGTTGTAGAGCGCTCGCCTTGAGCTGAAGAGCTAAGGGACAATGCCCAGTCCCCAGAGTTCAAGCCCCAAGACCGACAAAAAAAATAATTTAAGGAAACATAAGTTACCAAGCATGTTTCCTATGTTTTCACAATTGCCTCAATATGAAGAATACAAATTTTACTAGAGGAAACAATCATGCACAATTGTGACACCTTCTTAAAGGAAAATACATCTTTATGAATCAATGCAAAACTCATTTATTGAATATCTGCTGGATGTCACAATGTGCTTTACTAAAGAATCATAAGAGAATTGTAAGTTCTTTCAGAGAAATCTGTTTTTTGTTGCTGTTGCTGTTTATTTTCCTTTGATTTTTTATGTCAGTCCTGGGTCTTGAACTCAAGGTCTTGGCTTTGGGCCTGAACGATTTTTGTTCAAAGCTATCACGCTACCAGTTAAACTACAGCTTCGCTTCCAGGTTTTGTATTTGGCTTTTGGTTTTGTTTTTGAGCAATTAGTTGGAGATAATAGGCCCAAGAACTTTTTTCCCCAGTCTGGCTTCAAACCCTGATCCTATTTTGTATACTTCATCATCTCAAGAGAAAAGTAGAATCTGTTGCTCTATTATTAAAATCACTTTTAATATCTTTAGCATATCCCATAACTTTTCAGTATTCAGACATTTATTTACTCATTAGATGTTTTAAATTATGCTTTTTGCTTCAAAGCCTAAGGACACAAGATGGATAAAACCTTTCATTAAATATTAAAATAAGAAGAAGGAACAATCAAATAAGAAACATAATAACCAAACAAAAGAGCTCCCAGCATCAAACCACAGACCTCATTTTTTGAAACAGACTCCTTATTTAGAAGAAAAGAATTGAGTGTGGCTTTTTTGTATTATGTGTTATTAATGCCTAAATTGAGTAAAATAAAATTTGGATTTTTCACAAGGACCCTTATGTTTAATAATATAAAAAGTTGATCAGCTGGCCCCTCCTTGGTTAATTCTTTGTCCAACTTGTTAAATAACTCAGGCACTTTATTAACAAGGATGGTTTATAGTTAGAAAAATTTATACAGTTCACCCTGAATTTATATGATGAAAATTTATGAAAACCATAAACACCTTGAAACAGTGTTTTATATCCATAGTTCATAACTTGTATTAAAGCCATTACTTCATCAATATACCAAAAGAAACATGTCTATACTCTTAAAAATATAAGAGCAAAAAACCCCAGTATTTTAATAGCATGATTTACTGAAAAGCCATTCAAGCTAGGACAGACAATTGTTATGTGAAAAATAATAACAGCTGGCTGCCAGTAACTTATGCCTGCACTCTTCATTTTCCCCGGGGCTGAGATCTGAGGATCAGGCTTTGAAGCCAGACTAGGGACGAAAGTTTTTGGACCTCTAATATCCAACTAATTACTCAAAAAAAAAACAACAAAAAACAAATACAAAACCTGGGAGCGAAGCGGTGGTTTAACTGATAGCATGATAGCGTTGAACAAAAATCGTTCAGGGCCAAAGCCAAGACCTTGAGTTCAAGACCCAGGACTGACATAAAAAATCAAAGGAAAATAAACAGTAACAACAACAAAAAACCAGATTTCTCTGAAAGAACTTACAATTCTCTTATGATTTTTTAATAGAGCACATTGTGACATCCAGGAAATATTCAATAAATGAGTTTTGCATTGATTCATAAAGATGTATTTTCCTTTAAGAAGGTGTCATAATTGGCATGATTGTTTCCTCTAGTAAAATTTGTATTCTTCATATTGAGGCATTTGTGGAAACATAGGAAACACGCTTGGTGACTTATGTTTCCTTAAATTATTTTTGTAAGCTAAACATTTTAATGGTATTTTTGGACAGAGGAGTTAATATTGAGTGATTTGGGTTCTGATTTTAGCTTGCAAGCACATTAAAAGTCAGAAAACACATCCATTATTTCTGAAAATCTCTGGTTTTGAAAATGAGGGATCTAGAGAGAGAGGTAAATTAAACTAATATCTTTCTACTTTATCCAAAATATTTAGGATCCAGTGTACAGTTATGTTTCTACTCTCTTTCCTGATATTTTACAATGCAGATTAAAACAAATTTAAGGGGCTGTGAAGGTGGCTCAGTGGTAGAGTGCTTGCCTTGCATGCATGAGGCCCTGGGTTCGATTCCTTAGCACCACATAAGTAAAAAGAAAAAAGCAGGAAGTGGCGCTGTGGCTCAAGTGGTAGAGTGCTAGCCTTGAGCTGAAGAGCTGAGGGACAGCAGCCAGGCCCAGAGTTCAGGTCCCACAACTGGACCCAAAAAAAACAAGTTTAACCTCTCATTATGACTTTTACAACTTATTATAGAGAAAGTACACAATTTTCTGAATTGGATATGGCAAAACTGGTTTACTTGGTATATCGAAACAATAAAATTATTATTATGAAGAATAATTGATGGTATCATATAAAATCATATCCATTGTCAAGCTCGCAGATAAAAGTCATAAGATCAGTCAAAGGACAATGGAAGCAAGTATCAACTATATTACACTTTTAATAAAGAAGGAAAGTAATTTTTCTAGTATTCTTAAAGACAAATGTATTCAAATAAAATCTATAGCTTCAGTCCTTCTGTACACAGATTCCCAAAACTCATTCATCCTATGATTTGAAGTTTACTTTGAGAAACACCTTGCCATCCACTCAACCATGATAAACACAATTATCTGTGTTATTGGGAGAACAAATTTGTTAGCTATCAAATACTGTAATATCATAGAATTTCTCTCATTTTGTCTGAATAACATTCCAGTGATATGCATATAATATACATATGTGTTTATACACACATGTATATATGTATACATATATGTAATATATTTTTATTGGTTCAGCAATCAATCAGGACAGTCTATTTCCATTTCTTGGTTTCAAAAAATAGTATAAAAATGGAAGTGAAGGTGCACATGGCTCTTCAAAATGTTGACTTCATTGTCTTGGCAATGTACCCATAGACAAAACTGCTGCATATTAAAATTATGAATAATATCTTGAAGTCTCCATAATGCTTTCAATTGGTGGTACCAATTTATATTCACGTGGAGTGTCCAAACCCTTCATTCTGTTATACCCTTACCAACACTTGTCATCTAAGTGATTAATTATACTTTCCCTAACAGATGGGAGGAAAAATTGATGTGTATATTTATTTACATTGCTGTAACAGTGATATTGAGTCTTTTGTTGAATGACTATTGGCCTTTTGTATGTATGAAAAAAGATATTTATTAAATATAAATATTTGATATTAAACTACTATGCAAATTTGCAGAAAATATCACCATTAATCTTTATAGATTTTAACTCTAATGCTATCCTGATGGCTTTAATGTTGTTTTGAAAAGTATTTCTGGGTGAGTTATCTATATTCTGATTTTGTGTTTTTCGTGTTATTTTCTATTCATCTAGACAACAGGACTACATATGTTTGTTTCTCCAACTTCTGAATATGTACAGTATGCATGCTTTCCAGCTGTAGCATCTCATAATTTCCTAATATTCAGAGGTAATTATAAAAAACACACATGCTTTGAAAGTATCCTCATGAATTAGGCCTCATTACAAAATAAGACTGTCTTTTTTAGAATTATTACCTTCAAACTTCTCTTCAACTGACAACTAATATTTCAGGCATCTATTTTTACTTGTAAGCAACAGAGTGTGACAACATAGGGGTCATTTCTGTGTACAAATGATATACATGAGAAAGAAGGTAAATGATGGGGAGAAATGATAGTATACTTTAGGTTTTGCAAATAAAACAAACCTCCAGTTGGAGAGAGTGGTAATTAATTGTCTACATTTTCTAGCATTGTCCCTACAATCTGTAAGAGCTCTGAAGTTAATAAAATAGGCAATAGAATTTCACTCAGTTTAAAAACATAGCATAAAGTTTTTAAAAGAAAAGAGAAACTTGCATAAAAAATAAGATATGGCACACTGACATCTGACATAGAAAATTTATCAGAGATTAAGCTGTATAACTCCTATTCAAACATCAGAATTTGATGGCAGCTTTCACATGTCAGAAGTATCATGTTTACAAAGATAGTTATTTGGCTGGCAGAGCTGTGAAAGATGTTTCAAAAAATGTCCAGGTTCCAAAGTTGTAATTTTCACTGCTATTGCAGTGAAAAAATGTGCATTTTCAAAACTGAGTTTATGAATGGAAGTTGAGATAGATAAAAATTAGACTAAAAGAACTGTATGCTAGACTAGGTGAATCAACAGCTGCATGATTTCAATATTCTGGCCCGTATTACACGGTGTTGGTCAACCATCAACACAAACATCTGAATGAAAGGAGAGGTTTTATTTAAAAAAACTCAGATGTAGCATAAAGGACAAAATATGTGAAATTCTTCAAAATATCAAAGAGGTTTGTTCTACTAGGATTTGCTAGTAGGATTTTTTAAACTGTATAACTTAATATAAAAGTTTAAATCTAGCCAGGTGCAGGTGGCTCATACCTATAACCTTTGCTACTTAGCAGGCTGATATCTGAGGATTATGGTTTGAAGTCACACCAGATAAGAGAGTCCATGAGACTCTTATCATCAATAAACTATCAAAAAGCCAGAAATGGAGCTATGGCTCAAGTATTAAAATGTTAGCCAGGAGCAAAAGAAGCTCAGGACAGGGATTAGGCCCTTAGTTCAACCCCATGTGTAGGACAAATAAAAATCTTAAATCTAAGCCAAGTGCCAGTGGCTCATGCCTGTACTCCTAGCTGAGATCTCCGGAGGCTGAGATCTGAGGATCACAGTTCAAAGGCAGCCTGGGCAGGAAAAGCTGTGAAACACTTATCTCCAATTAGCCACCAAAAAACCAGAAGTGGCGCTGTGGTTCAAGTGGTAGAGTGCTCACTTTGAGCTGAAGAGATGAGGGACAGTGCCCAGGCCCAGAGTTCAAGCCCCATGACAGGAAAAAAAAAAGTAGCTGCTAGGTCATGGTGTTTCTCATCTATAATCTTGACTACTAAGGAGGATGAGAACCAAGGATGAAGGTACAAACCAGCTCCAGCAGACAAATCCTCAAGTCCTCAAAATTCTTATCCTCAATAACTAGCAAATCACTGGATCTGGAAGTTTGGATGAGTGGTAAGGCAGCAGCCTTCAGTGGAAAAAGCCAAGCAATGGTAAAAGGCTTTTATTTCAAACCCTTGTACTAGCACCAAAAAAGACATAAATAAGAACGTAATAGATAGTGAAAGTCACTGGAAGTCTGCTAAGTCATTGACCATAAAGTATTTCAATTAATGTTCTCACCAGAAAGTTAAGCCCTTAGAGTATTCTAAAGGGAAAGAACTTAGAATACTTCAGAAACTATATGCTTAGTAAAATACAAATTTTTTTAAAAATCCTATACCTACTCTTTTTTATGAAACAAATAAATTTGGGGGACAAAATACATTTTCTTAAGTAATAGACTGGTACATACTGGAATAAAACTTTATGCTAAGAATACTGCTACCTTAAGACTGTTTTGTTCTCACTTAAACTATTTTAAGTAGTTTTATGACAAAACAAGCATAGTTTGTTGCATTACTATTTTCTGTAATGCCACTGGAATTAGTTTACTTGTTTCATATATTTTTATGTGGAAGTCCTAAACTGCCAATGCCCATGATTGAGATTTCATTTTATTTTTTGTTATTAATAAGTTTTTTATTGTGAAAATATCGTACAGAGGAGTTACAATTACGTGAGCAAGGTAATGACTATATTCCTTATCAAGCATTGTTGACTCCTCTTTTGTTTCCCCTTCCTATCCCTTCCCATCTCTGCCCCACTTCCTTCCCCTCTTCAGCCCTAGCCAATGATGTAACGTTCTTTTTTTGAAATAACATCTTGTACATCTCATTGTTTCAATGGATCCACCCGTATCCCTATTTAAACGATTTGTTTTTTTCCCTTCTCCTCCACAAATGATACCAACATCAAATACAGTGAAAACAGGGCTTATACCGTGGGGAAGGGACATACAAAGCAACAAAGAAATCATCTTATAGATATGGTAGAAAAAATCGGAAGGGGCTGGGAAGGTTGCTCAGTGGTAGAGCGCTTGCCTTGCATGCATGAGGCCATAGGTTCGATTCCTCAGCACCACATAAGCAGAAAATAAAGCAGGAAGTGTCGCTGTGGCTCAAATGGTAGAGCGCTACACTTGAGCTGTAGAGCTGAGGGACAGTGTCCACGTCCAGAGTTCAGGCCCCACGACTGAACCCAAAAAAGAATAATTATAAAAAAATAAAAGAAACAATGGCAAGAGAGAAAAAACATTTGAATCCTTATCTTAGGGTTCATTTTGCCTAACATCAACTTACCTGACCGTTTCTACTTGTCTCAGACATATACTAGTAATTGCAAATAAGGGAAACCATGGGACCTATGTTTCTTTGGGCCATGCTTACTTCACTTCATATAATTTTTTTCAAGTCTTTCCATTTCCTAACAAATGGGGCAATGTTTTTCTCTCTGATAGAGGCATAGAGTTCCATTTACTTTAGCTATATTCATAGGACTTCTTATCAGGCCTCAACAAAGACAAAGAGAAGTATTCATATTTGTTTGGAGGGAAGACAAAGCAAAATATAGTCAGCATATAGGCCAGGAAAACATAATATTGATTTAATTGAAACACTGTTCTTTTTTTTAAGTGTTTACAACTTTCTTTTCACACATAGAATTGACACTATATTTTCCAAATATTTTGCCTATTACTATGAATAATTTAATACCAAAGTTTAAAGAAGGTAATTTTTTTTGTTTGTTGAATGCTAATTTTTTTTCTTGAGTTCTATCGGAACAATCTAATTGAAAGCAATATCTAAGTGGAAGAGACAATTCTCAAACAGGAAGATCTTGTACAAGAGTTATCAATAAGGTATCAGTCACTATTGGTTTCAATATATGAATGTGGTTCAGCTGAGCCATAGTTTTAGAGTGTTTTTGCTAGTGTAAGTAAAGAAGCATATAACATTTCCTCTAGGAATACGTGGTCGGGGAGGATGGCACCTGGACTTCGGGTAGTTAGCTTATGACATTTCTATTATTCTATCAAATGCCTTCTAGACATAGCTGTGAACAATGTTACAGAAGAGATTAAAGTCGACTTTTAAATTGACTTTAAGTTATTCCTCAAGGTCCAATGTGGTCAGCTAAAACGTCTTTAAAAGAAGGCTTATAACTTCCTTAAAATCCAAGATTTTATTTTGTGTATTACTTTCTGCAGCCTGCACATTTGGAGTTACAGGTTATGCACAATCTTTCCTTCCCATGGATGTCTACCTTAAAGATTTTGGACACACTTTGCCAGCAACAACAATATCTTGTAATAAGTACTTTTACATGTAAAAAAACTTGTTACACAAACTATAAATAATTAATACACCTAATTATTAGATATGTGTTGTTTAAATGACCACCATTTCTGTATTAAGTACTGATCAAGATAAGCCCTCTGAACTGTCTTCACTATATTTTAGAGAAAGGATTTATAATAATATATTATTCAGAAGTTTTGACTTAAATCGATCAAAGTTCGAGGACAGACTTTTACCTTTTAATGAAAAACTTGATAAAGCCTTTTCAGTATGATAGAGCAAAGAACAATTTTTGAAACCATTTATGTGAAAGCCTTTCTTTCCAAAGTAAGCTTTTTGCTCAGGTAATAGGGAATATGTAATTGACAAAAACACATCCATTCAATATTAGGTGATTATTTGAGCAATAGAAAACCATATATAACTACATTTTCTCTCAACCTACACTATTTTGTGCAATATTATCGTGAATAACATAAAAGTGGCAAGGGGTCCTGGATTGAAAAGATTAACATTGTGAAAATGGCAATACTTCCCAAGGCTTTCTACAAATTCAATACAATATCTATCAAAATTCCAACCTCATTCTTCAAGGAAATAGAAGAGGCAATCCAAAAATTCATATCAACAATAAAAGACCCCGAATAGCAAAAACGCTCTTCAATGGAAAGAACACTGCTGGAGGAATATCAATACCAAATTTCAAACTCTACTATAAAGCCATAGTAATCAAAACAGCTTGGTATTGGCATAAGAACAGACCTCAGGACCAATGGAAAAGAATTGAAAACCCAGAAATGAACCTACAGAACTATAGCCATCTAATCTTCGATAAGGGAGCTAAAACAATAGAATGGAACAAGGACAGCCTCTTCAGTAAATGGTGCTGCCAACATTAGTTAACTACATGTAGAAAACTAAAGCTAGATCCTAATATATCACCCTGCACCAGAATCAACTCCAAATGGATCAAAGACCTTGAAGTCAAAGCAGACACTCTGAAAAAATTACAGGATGGAATAGGAGAAACCCTAGGTCTCTTTGGCTGAGGCCGAAATTTTTTGAATAGAGACCCGGAAAGACAACAAATCAAAGAAAGGTTGGACAAATGGGATTGCATAAAGTTGCAGAGTTTCTGCAGGCAAATGACATAGCTAGCAAGATCAATAGAATGCCCACGCATTGGGAGAAGATCTTTACTAGCCATACAACGGACAAGGGTCTCATATCTAAAATATACTTGCACCTCAAAAAATTAAACCCCCCAACAACATATCCTCAAAGAAACAACTGCTCAATAAATAAGTGGGCGAAAGACTTAAAGAGAAACTTCTCTGAAGAAGAAAGAAGGATGGCCAATAGACACATGAAGAAATGTTCAACATCCCGAGCCATAAATGAAATGCAAATCAAAACAACGTTGAGATATCACCTCACTCCAGTTAGAACAGCAAAAGTCAAGAACTCTAACAAAAACAGATGCTGAAGAGGATGTGGACAGAAAGGAACCTTACTTCATTGTTGGTGGGAATGTAAACTTGTTCAACCACTTTGGAAAGCAGTATGGAGGTTCCTCAAAAGACTTCACATAGATCTCCCGTATGACCCAGCAATCCCATTTTGGGCATTTACCCAAATGTTTACAAACAAGACCACACTAAAGCTACCAGCACAACAATGTTTATTGCAGCATTATTTACCATAGCTAAGATATGGAACCAACCCAGATGCCCCTCAGTAGATGAATGGATCAAGAAAATGTGGTATATATACACAATGGAATTCTATGCCTCCATCAGAAAGAACGACATTGCCCCATTTGTTAGGAAATGGAAAAACTTGGAAAAAATTATATTAAGTGAAGTAAGCCAGGCCCAAAGAAACATAGGTCCCATGGTTTCCCTTATTTGCAATATCTAGTATATGTAGGAGTCAAGCGCAAAAGGTCAGATAATGTGATGTCAGGAAAATGAACCCTTAGCTATGTATTTGAATGTTTCTTTCTTTTATGCATGTGTTTCTAACGCGTTTATATGATTATCTCTTTGTTGCTTTGTATGTCCCTCCCCCACAATATAACCCCTGCTTTCACTATATTTGATGTCAGTATAACTTGTGGAGGAGATGGGTAAAAACCAGTTGTTTAAGGATACAGGTGGACCTCTTGCAACAATGAGAAGTACAAGTTGTCATGTCCAAAACGAGCTTTACAACGTCGGTGGGGGGGGGGGGAAGCTGGGGAAGGAGAAGGATTGGGATTGGGGGGGAGGCGGGAGGCTGGGAAGGGGTGTGAAAAGTAAACCAAAGGAGGACGCTGCAATCCTTGGTAAGAAATGTATGCATTATCCTGCCCATGTAATTGTAACCCCTCTGTACAGTATGTTCACAAATAAAATTAAATTAAATTTAAAAAAAAGTGGCATGGGGGTGATGTTGGTGGGAGGTGGGGAGATGGGAAGGGATGGTAAGGGGAAACAAAGCAGAAGGCAACAATGCTTGGTAAGAAATATACTCATTACCTTGCTCATGTAATTGTAACCCCTCTGTACAGTATTTTCACAATAAGAATAAATAAATAAATTTGTTAGATGAACTTTGAAAGTGATTCTAATTATTGTAGAAACAGAATTTCATTACACAGTCTATACAGAAAAATTCAGTAATTTAGAGAAAACTTGCAAAATTTCTATTATTATTCCCTATAATTTCTATTATAATTAGCAAATTCTTTATTAGATAATTCCATTCCTGGACAGTGCTTGCTTGTGGTAGGCCAATTCAGACTTAGTTGTAAATGACTAGCACTGAGCCTTCACTAATAGACTCTGGTTACAACTATTGCTCTTGCCCACATATTTCCCTTAATACACATATGTGTATTAAGGAGTTCATACCGTATATTTTACTAACATTTTAAACTTATGTAAGCATTTCTGTTTAATTTTTGATAAACAAAACTTGTAAAACTAGGAATTATATTGTGATATTTCCATACATGCACACAGTGTACTTTGAATTTCATTTATATATATACATATATATAAATACATATACACATATGTGTTCTTATATATTTTATATATTTATATAAATACATTTTCTTTATATATGTGTGCATTTATTATATATATATTTGAAATGTAATTTATAATATAGAATAAATATGATATATATTTATATATTTATATATCAGATATTCATATATAAAAATATTTTGAAATTGCATACTATGTCTAATTTTTCTTAAAATCAGTATGTATATATATACATATACATATATATATATATATATATATATATATATATATATATATATATATATGTGGCTAGTCATCAGGCTTGAACTCTGGGCCAGGGCACTGTCACTCAGCTCTTCAGCACAAGGCAAGTGCTCTACCATTTGAGTCACAACACCTCTTCTGGTTTTTCAGTGGTTAATTTGATTAGAGTCTCACGGACTTTCCTGCCTGAGCTGGCTTTGAACTGTGATCCTTAGATCTCAGCCTCCTGAGTAGCTAGGATTCCAGGCACGAGCCACTGGCACCTGGCAGAATAAGTACTTTTAAGGCAATGCTTTCAAGAACTGGTGGAAGTAAATAGTATCAATTCAGAAGAAGATTCTAGAATACATTTTCCTTCTCACTTAAGATATGATTCCCTTATTAGGTCACAATGAAAAACAACAGGGTATAGAATCTGACTTGTATTTCAGAATTTGTAAGTACCTGTTGTTTCATAGAATTTTAGTCAGTTTTCTTATTTATAAATCCTGGAAAAATCTATTGAGTCTTTGTCTCAAAGTCAGTAGAGTCTTTGACTCTACTGTTTTATGAATAAAGTATATTTGAATAGAACACGTTATGAACACTTAATATTCTTATAAAAATAATAGTATATTAATTATGATTATAAGTAAGTTCACTAAATTTTTATTAAGATACATGGAAAATACTATGTAGTCCCAATATTCTGTGTGAGACTTAAAATGTCTAAATGATTTATTAGTTAAATTGAAGTTCATAGAGCTCATGCAAAAAGAACATAAAAATCATTGCTGTTGCAAATTAACTAGTGCTTTGAACATATAGTACTATTTCTATTCTTCAAACTGAAGAAAGATGAATTAGATATACATTCTAAATAATAAAACCAACAAGTTTAAAAAGAGTTCATCTATTTAATCGTGAATCCTAAAATTAATGTGAAGAATGTATAAGTATCCATTATGGATTTTAACACTGTGAGTGACATAACCAACCTTGATAAGGAATAAATTATACATAAGGGGAAGGAATTTATATTCATCAAGTCTCAATAATGAAAATGCAGAAATATAGAAGCTAGGTAGAATAATTAAACTTTTTATATATTTCGCATTAGGTAACATTTAGAAATATATAACTGCCATAATATGAAGTAGAAGTAATACTGTTCATAATTAGGACACTATTAGAATTTCACTGAAGAGTTGAAGAGTTTAGAAATTCATAATTGGTAATTATTTGCTGCATAAGTCTACATCACCATTTACATATTGGATTAAAGAACTTGATATACATTCTTATTTATACTCCTAAAAGCTTTAATTATTTTCTATGTATCGCAGAAACATGTGTTTTATTATTATTAAAAGAAATTTTTTTTTAAATTTTATTTTATTTTATTTGAGAACATACTGTACAGAGGGGTTACAATTACATTGGCAGGATAATGCATACATTTCTTACCAAGAATTGCAGCCTCCTCCTTTGATTACCCTTCACCTCCCTTCCCAGCCAACTCCCCCCTCCCCCCACCCAATCATACCCCCCTCCCCCCCCACACCGACATTGTAAAGCTTGCTTTGACATGACATTTTGTAGTTCTACTTGTTGCAACAGGTCCACCTGAATCCTTAAATGACTTGTTTGTCCCCATCTCCTCCACATGTTATACTGACATCAAATATAGTGAAAGCGGGGGTTACACTGTGGGGGAGGGTCATACAAAGCAACAAAGAAATAATCTTATAAATGCGTTAGAAACACATGCATGAAAGAAACGAAAACATTAAAATACATATTTAAGGGTTCGTTTTCCTAACATCACATTATCTGACCTTTTCCGCTTGACTCATACCTATACTAGATATTGCAAATAAGGGAAACCATGGGACCTATGATTCTTTAGGCCTGGCTTACTTAACTTAATATAATTTTTTCCAAACCTTTCCATTTCCTAACAAATGCAGAAATGACATTCTTTCTGATGGAGGCATAGAATTCCATTGTGTATATATACCACATTTTCTTGATCCATTCATCTACTGAGGGGCATCTGGGTTGGTTCCATATCTTAGCTATGGTAAATAATGCTGCAATAAACATAGTTGTGCTGGTAGCTTTAGTGTGGTCTTGTTTGTAAACATTTGGGTAAATGACTAAAAGTGTGATTGCTGGATCATAGGGGAGATCTATGTGAAGTCTTTTGAGGAACCTCCATACTGCTTTCCAAAGTGGTTGAACAAGTTTACATTCCCACCAACAATGAAGTAAGGTTCCTTTCTGTCCACATCCCCTCCAGCATCTGTTGTTGTAAGAATTCTTGATTTTTGCTGTTCTAACTGGAGTGAGGTGATATCTCAACGTTGTTTTGATTTGCATTTCTTTTATGGCTAGGGATGTTGAACATTTCTTCATGTGTCTATTGGCCATCCTTCTTTCTTCTTCAGAGAAGCTTCTCTTGAAGTCTTTCGCCCACTTATTTATTGAGCAGTTGTTTCTTTGAGGATTTGTTGTTCGGTGGTTTAATTTTCTGAGGTCCAAGTATATTTTAGATATGAGACCCTTGTCCGTTGTATGGCTAGTAAAGATCTTCGCCCAATCGGTGGGCTTTCTATTGATCTTGCTAGCTATGTCATTTGCCCTGCAGAAGCTCTGCAACTTTATGCAATCCCATTTGTCCAACCTTTCTTTGATTTGTTGTGCTTCCGGGTCTCTATTCAGAAAATTTCGGCCTGAGCCAAGGAGACCTAGGGTATCTCCTATTCCATCCTGTAATGTTTTCAGAGTGTCTGCTTTGAGTTCAAGGTCTTTGATCCATCTGGAGTTGATTCTGGTGCAGGGTGATATATAAGCATCTAGCTTTAGTTTTCTACATGTAGTTAACCAATTTTGCCAGCACCATTTACTGAAGAGGCTGTCTTTCTTCCATTCTATTGTTTTAGCTTCCTTATCGAAGATTAGATGGCTATAGGTCTGTAAGTTCATTTCTGGGTTTTCAATTCTATTCCATTGGTCCTGAGGTCTGTTCTTATGCCAATACCAAGCTGTTTTGATTACTATGGCTTTATAGTAGAGTTTGAAATTTGGTATTGATATTCCTCCAGCAGTGTTCTTTCCGTTGAGGAGTGTTTTTGCTATTCGGGGTCTTTTATAGTTGATATGAATTTTTGGATTTCCTCTTCTATTTCCGTGAAGAATGAGGGTGGAATTTTGATAGGTATTGCGTTGAATTTGTAGATAGCTTTGGGAAGTATTGCCATTTTCACGATGTTAATCTTGCCAATCCAGGAGCATGGGAGGTTTTGCCATTTTTTAAGTTCTGTGTTGATTTCCTTTCTCAAGATTTTAAAGTTTTCATCATAGAGGTCCTTCACTTCTTTGGTTAAGTTAATTCCTAGGTATTTTATTTTTTGTGGGGCTATTACAAATGGAGTTGCTTTCCTAATTTCAGCCACACTTTTCTCATTGTTGGCATATAGAAAAGCCATTGATTTTCGGGGTTAAATTTATAACCTGCTACTTTGCCAAAGTTTTGAATCAGCTTGAGTAATTTGGGAGTGGAGTGTATGGGATTCTTTAAATACAAGATCATGTCATCTGCAAATAGGGAGAGTTTTATTTCTTCTTTCCCTATTTGGATCCCCTTTATGTCTGCATCTTGTCTTATTGCTGTAGCTAGGCATTCTAATACTAGATTGAAGAGAAGTGGAGAGAGTGGATATCCTTGTCTTGTTCCTGAGTTAAGAGGAAATGGCTTTAGTTCTTCAACATTAACTATAATGCTGGCTGTAGGTTTGTCATATACAGCCTTTATTTTATTGAGGAATGATCCATGGGTTCGTAATTTTTCCAGAACCTTCATCATAAAGGGGTGGTGGATCTTGTCGAATGCTTTTTCTGCATCTATTGAGATAACCAAGTGTTTCTTATCCTTGATCCTGTTGATGTGATGAATAATATTAATTGATTTGCGTATATTGAACCAGCTTTGCATCCCTGAAATGAATCCTGTTTGATCATGGTGTTTGATTTTTTTGGATGAATTGTTGAAGTCGATGGGCCAAAATTTTGTTGAAAGGTTTGCATCAAGGTTCATCAAAGAAATGGGTCTATAGTTCTCTTTCTTTGATGAGTCCCTGCCTGGTTTTGGGATGAGGGTTATAATGGCTTCATAGAATGTGTTCGGTAGTGAGCTTTCTCTTTCAATTTCATTGAAGATTTGGAGGAGAATTGGTGTGAGCTCTGCTTTGAAGGCCTTGTAAAATTCCGCTGTAAAACCATCTGGTCCTGGACTTTTCTTAGCTGGGAGGTCTCTTATTGCTGTTTCTATTTCAATGCTTGATATGGGACAGTTAAGATGGTTTAACTCATCTTGGTTTAGTTTTGACATGTCAATATTTGCTAGGAAAAGGTAGATTTCTGTCAAGTTCTCAAACTTATTTGCATAAAGTTTTGAGACGTATTCCCTTATAATGTTCTGAATCTTGGTTGTTTCCGTGGTGATGTTTCCATTCTCATCTCTGAGTTTATTAATTTGGGTGTGTTCTCTCCTTTTTCTGATAAGGTTTGCTAAGGGTCTGTCAATTTTTTTAAGTTTTTCAAAGAACCAACTCTTTGTTTTGTTGATTCTTTCTATAGTTTTCTTTGGATTCTAATTCATTTAATTCTGATTTAATTTTGATTATTTCTTTCCATCTACTGGATTGGGGTTTATCTTGCTGCTCTTTTTCAAGGAGGTTTAGATGTGTTATTAAATTGTTAGTTTCAGATCTCTCCAATTTGTTGATGTAGGTGCTCAGAGCTATAAACTTGCCTCTGAGTACTGCCTTTGCTGTGTCCCAGAGGAGATGGTAATTTGTGTGTTCATTTTTGTTGAATAGCATGAACATTTGAATTTCCTTTCTAATCTCTTCCATCACCCACTCATGATTCAACAGTGTGTTGTTCAGCCTCCATGTGATACCGGACTTTGTTTGGTGGCTTTTGGTGTTGAGTTCTAATTTTATTTCCTTGTGGTCAGAGAGAATGCAAGGTATAAATTCAGTGTTTCTGAATTTAGACAAGTTTGCTTTGTGGCCTAAAATGTGGTCTATTTTAGAAAACGTTCCATGTGCTGCGGAGAAGAACGTGTATTCTGATGCTGCTGGGTGAAATGTTCGGTAAATGTCTGTTAAGTCTAGTTGATCTATGCAGCTCTTTAGATCTGCGGTTTCTCTGTTGAGTTTTTGCTGAGTTGATCTATCTAGTGGGGAGAGTGGTGTGTTAAAATCCCCAAAAATTAATGTCTTTGGATCTATATGGGATTTGAGGGAAAGTAGTGTTTCTTTGATAAATTTGGGTGCTCCATTGTTTGGCGAATAGATATTTAGAATTGTAATATCCTCCTGAAGGAGAGATCCTTTAATTAGTATGTAGCGACCTTCTTTATCTCTTCTCACGAATTTTAATTTGAAGTCTATTTTATCTGATATTAGGATTGCAACTCCCTCCTGTTTATGAGGGCCGTTTGCTTGGTAGATTTTGTTCCAGCCTTTAACATTGAAAATGTGTTTGTTTTTACGGGCAACATGTGACTCCTGCAGACAGCAGATAGAAGTGTCTTGTTTTTTAATCCAACTAGACAGTCTATGTCACTTAATTGGAGAGTTCAGTCCGTTAACGTTAAGAGATAGGACTGAGAGTTATTTGGGAGTTCCTGCCATCTTATCCCCCTTCTTGGGGGCTGTGAAAACAGGGTTCTTCCTAAGGTTCTTGGATTCTCAGTTTGGGTGCAGTTTCTTGGTTTGTTGCGGTCTTGTTGGTTTTCTATGTGTAGGACATCTTTAAGAATCTTTTGTAGGGATGGTTTGGTGGAGATGTATTGTTTCAATTTTTCTTTGTTATGGATGGTTTTTATTTGGCCTTCAGTTATGAAGGAGAGTTTAGCTGTGTACAGTATTCTTGGTTGATAGTTGTTTGTTTTTAGGGCATGGCATACATCATTCCAGGCTCTTCTTGCTTTGATTGTCTCTGCTGAGAAATCTGAGGTGATTCTAATTGGTTTCCCTTTATAGCTGATTAATCTTTTCTCCTTGACAGCTTTAAGGATCTTTTCCTTGGTCTGGGTTGATCCTGTGTTGATTATAATGTGACGGTGGGATATCCTATTCTGGTCTGGTCTATTTGGGGTTCTAAAAGCTTCTTGTATCTGAATAGGCCTATCTTTTTGTATGTTTAGGAAGTTCTCTGCTAGGATCCTGTTAAACCAATTTCCTAGGCCATTAACTTCTGATTCTAGGTGCTCCTCTACACCCATTATCCTTAGATTGGGCCTTCTGATGGTGTCTTCCAGGTGTTGGATAGACCTATCATATTTCTTGGACTTGTCTTGGATGGTTGTATGTTCTTTCTCTATAATATCTAGGCTGTCTTCAATCCCTGAGATTCGATCTTCTGCATGGTCTAACCTGCTGTCAAGACTCTCTACTTTGTTTTTTATCTCTTTTCCTTCTAATTGGTCAGCTTTGATGACTTCAAGTTCTTTGTTGAAGCTCTGTTTTAGGTCTTGTATGAATTTCTTTACTTCTTTAATTTGGTGTTCAATGTTTGTTCTCAAATCACTTAGTTGATTGATTATGGTTTCTTTGGACTCGCATTCCTTCTGTTGGGTTCCATTCAGCATTCGCTTTGTGGTCTCCCTGACTTCCTTCAGCTCTTTGTTAATGGATTACATGTATGCCTTTAGTGATCTTTGTGTATTCTCTACCTGGTCTCTCAATTCCTGAATTACGCTTTGATTAGCTTCCTCCCGTCTATGGGATTCCTGCAGTTCCCTTTCTTCCCATTCGTGGGATTCCTGCAGTTCTCTTTGAGTGTTCTCTGCCTGCTCACGCCATTCCTCCCTTTCTCTTTGAGTATTCTCAAGTTGTTCACGCAAATCCTGTATCAGTTTTTGAGTAGCTTCCTCACGCTTATGATATTCCTGTGTAAACTTCTGGGATGCCTCCTCTCTCTCCCTATCAATCTCATACAGGGTCCTTTGTACATTGTCAAACTTCTCATTTATCATGTTTGCGATTAGTGTTTGTAGAGCTATTTGGGAACTCTCCTCTGGATTATTCTTTATCTGTTCTAATCCCTGATTATTAAGATTGGGAATTGAGATACCCGAATTTGCCATTTTTCTTGTGTTTTTCCGGCTTACTCGGCCCATTTGAGATGAAGATTGCAACAGTTTTGTGCTAGAACACTATCTTAAGGCAACCATCAACCAAAGTTTGTGTTTGTACAGTCAATAGTCTACAGATACAATCTAGTTCAACAGATACATCTATTCAACATCAAACAACTATATGTTAAAGGACTTTGAACTGCAGAAAAGAATTTGGAAAACCAGAAATTATTAGGGTTAGGGAGAGATGTGGGTAAAAAATAGGAATAGATTGGTGTGGGGAAGCACAGGGAGAGTTAACTATGTCCTAATCACAATGCAGGAAATGGGTTGGGTATGATGCAAGTAGAGAGAGAGAGAAAAAGAAGAGACGGAAAGAGGAATGAAGAGAGACCAGAAAAAAACATAGAAACGTAAAAATTAATGTTATTATAGAGGTTAAAAGACCGTCTATTTAGAGAGGAATGTGAATATGTTAAGAGAATGGGAGGGACATAGAGGAGATGTGAAAAACTTTAAGGATGGGAAAGGGAGAAGAAAAGATCAGTTCAGTAGAGCTAGACAAAAAACAAAAAGATAATTAAGAAAGAAAGAAAAAGAGAAAGAAGACAAGAAAAGAAAGGAAAACGCTCATTCATATATTCCTAAAATAAAAATTATAAGATGAGAAAAAAAAAGTTACTGGAAAACAATTATTTTTTCAGAAGAGGCAAAAATTAAAGATTAATAAAAGTTTTAGAAGGGAAAAAATTTATATATATATATATATATATATATATATATATATATATATATATATATATATATATATATATATATAAGGTAACAAAAAACAAAAAACAAGCAAAAAAAAAAAAGAAAAGAAGAAGAAGAAAAAAAAAAGAAAAAAAAGTCTTTAGATTTTTATGGGGGCGGGGAGGAGTGGGAAGAATCCTGTATCTCCCTTTTGTCTGTAACCAGTCTCTTGTTGGAGTCTCTGGTCAGCTTGAGGTCCTGTGGCTTGATTGGTTTCTTAAGTCGGTTGGTTGGAAGAGGCAGAAAAATGCTCTGCTTTACCCAAGATTTTGAGATCCCCCTCCCAGGTTAGTTTTCTGGAAGGGTGATCTGCTTTGAGAATCACAAAAGAGGGTGATGTGGTGATGAGGCTAGGTTCTGGGTAGAGTTGAGGCCTTTCAACAAACAGTAGCTTTTCCCTGGGGCTATTTTGTGATAAAGCTCACAGCGCCCAGCCTGGATCCATTCTCAGGGTTTCTGTTGTTCAATTGATTGTGGTGGCTGCTAGAGGGAGGGGCAGCCTCTGGCTCTGGTTACCCAGTGAGGCAAGGCACTCCAATGGCTGGCGCCTGAGCTGGGTGACTTTTCCCTGGATGGAGCTGAGTCTGGCAGGTCACTTCGCCATTAAGTTCTTGTGACCTGCTAAATGACTCGTTTTATTCCAAGGCCTGAGCTGGAGCTAGCAGCTCCTCCGAGCTTTGTCGGAGGATCTCCATCCCAGATGGAGATCACCGGTGTTGGGGGTGGAGGGGTGGCCTTCCCTCCTGTGCTCCCTGAGAAGGAGTGAGGACTTCGGGCTTGTACTCACGCCGAGTCTTGGATCCTGGGTCGTCTCTGGTCTGCAAACAGCAGGATGAAGATGTCCGCTCCTTGTCGGTTCTTGTTGGTGTTGAGTAGGATCCGCTCGTCCGCTGCATCTGGCTCCTTCGTCCTGGACTCTCTGTGTCTCAGGTATGACACCGCGGCGGTGGTCGCCGCCACGACCCTGCCGCCGCAGCGGCAGCTGATGTGTTTCCTTGGCTTCCCCTCTCTTGTCTAACTCTCTGTCCTGTGATGGCACACTTGGTGTGATTCTCTGGCTTAGGACTGTTCACTGGAACTCTAAAACTGCTTTCTATGCGAGAGCTTGTTCAGATTCCAGCTTCTCCTCTGCCATCTTCCCGGAACTCCTTATTTCCATAATTTATAATATGTGTAGTATGCCATTTTGTTTTAGATCACTAAGAATATTAGAGCATAACTGTATTTATTATAAATGTGTATATATTTTGACCCTAAAACAAAACTTTCTGCCTTAGACTTTTAAAATAATATAAAATTGTAAAGTATATATATAGAAGTGTTATTGTTGCTAATGTTTTATCATCCTCCTCCACCTCCTCCTCCTCCTCATCATCATCATTATCATCATCATTTTGGTAATTTTGAGACAGAAAGTTGTTATGTAGTGTAAGCTGACCTCATTATAATTCTCATGTCTTAGCATCTTGTATAAAAGTTTATGTACCATCATGCTCCAATTTTAAACAATTGTAATGATAAATTATAGATATTATAGATGTATAATACTTAATAATTTATTGAAATTATAATTATTCTCCTAAAATTACATTAAAGGATCTGATAAGGAATATTATTTCAAAGCATTTTATATATATATATATAATATATATATAAATATATATATTTATATATTTATATATATAATATATATATTTATATAAAAAATATATAATATATATATATATGTATATATATATGGGCCCATATATAGGCCCATATATAGGCCCATATGTCTTGAAAAATACTTTTTTCTGGGTCTTTAATTTTAAGAAATATGAATTTGGGTTTCAATTTTCTTTTGGAGACAACAAGCATCCAACTATAGTACCTATTTCACAGTTGCACTCAATATACCTACTAGACTCAATCTGCCCACACATCCCTATTTCACCTCTAACCACAGCGCCCTCTTCCTGACATTCTTGTCCACTGAGGATGTATCCTCTTCTTCCTGCTAGTATTCTATTCAGTTGAATAAACACTTTATTCAGTTAACTCAAATGTGTAAGCACTTGCAAAAGTAAAACGTAGAGAAAGGAATAAAAAAAATCAGTTATTTAGATACTTATAATCAGAACTTTGTCTCTTAAAACTAAAAAATATTTTATATTAAGTATAAACTCATGAGTCACAATTAAAGTCTGTATCAATTGTATGTTGTAAAAATACACATATTATAGAATTCATAAGATGTGTGTAAACTTTTCCTGCATACTATTCAATAATATATATTGATAAACCTAAAAATCTATGATGGTTTTCATTTTTGTTGTAATACATGAATGAATTCAGGAATATTTTGCTTGTTCAAGTTATAAATAAATCATTTGGTTTTATCATCATGTCTAAAGCTTTCCTATCCCAGAATACTGGGTTTTATTTCTGTTGCATGATGATCCCGTTCTATATGCAGGATTTATCACAGTGCATCTGAGAACACACCTTCTCAATTATTATTTCTCATAGACTAAGGACGGGGTGTTTCATGTTCCATTTGTTCTCTTGTTGAATATTTGTTTTGGCTGATTTCTATTCATGCTTCATATATTGCTCATTCTTTTCCCATATTTCTTTTTGACATGGAAACTGTGGTGAATAATACTGTCAGAGATATCATTTTGTTTCATTTTTAATCTTCATCAATCACCTCCAGATGAGCATTTTTTAACTATTCCTTTTTTTCACTACCTTCCATTGGCACATTATTCCTATTTTAGCCCAAGAGAAGACTCAGAGAACATATATTACAGTAAATTCAGTTTTCTGTTTCAAATTATTCATTCCACTATAATATCTACTTTGTAATTGTTCTGAATTAGGGATATTATGTTCTCTGAAGGTTCATGTCATCACCATATAGTAAAACAAATACTAAAAGTTATTTTGATCTATTAGAAACATTTTTTAAAACTAGAGGAAAAGGCATATGCTGACTTATGAAATGATAACTCCTCTGTGCACACCTTAAAAATAACAATAAAATTATACATTACTAAAGTAGGGTAGAAGATCACAAGCAAAAATAAATGAAAATTTTGTTCACTTTATCTATAATTATGCATTGAAAGCTGGGGAAAATTTTCTATAGTTTTGTGTAATTTTTATTTATCCAAGTTATTTGTATACCGTAATGGTTTGTACAAAATTTATTGCAATACTTTATCTAATGAAATGTATATACCACAACTCTAAAACTCTACTTTTTCTCACCAAGTTAATACAGGTGTTTAAGAAAGTCCTAAATCAATAAATATACCTCCACTAGTAATGCAGCAGCTGCTGTATGCAATCTTCCTGTTCAGTTAATTTCCCCCCCGCCAAATAACTTGTTAAATTCACAGGAACTGAAATTTTTCAGTTCTTAAATTTAATGAATTGTTAGTTGGCTTTGAATTCTTACACCTAGTGTTATATTCCTGAATGGAATTTAGATCTTGCTCATAATGACCAAACTTCATTATGTAGATATTCAATTCCAGAAGAAGCCTAGAGAGTCACGAAAGATACTGAATCTTAATACTTTTTTCCCCATTGATTTCAAGATATAGAATCTTGGTACAAATTTAAGATTATTGATTAGGTTCTGAACAAAGCAAACTGAAAAATTCCATCTGGCATTATTTTTAATGAGAGGTTACTAGTAGTGAGGCTATACCAACTACGGCTATATCAGTCACTTGGGGGAAGATGGTTGAGGGCTTGTTCTCAGTGTGCCTGTAATACAGTCCCTTTTTTAGTTCCACATTTTGTTATGTGTTTGTTTCATTCAGTTTGATTGAAATGGATTATATCTGGGTCTCTGTAGCACAGAAAGATCACAGAAGATGTGCTCCTCACTTCAGGATAATTTTATTTTTCTTGATATAATGATAATGTATATTCCTTCACTTTATTATTTATTTTTAATTCTACTCATAACTGTACACAAACATGTATTTCAATATCTTTCAGCCTTCTTCATTCTCTTTCCTTCTCTTCACTTGTCTCCACAAACAATCCCAATATTAAAATCAAATTCTCCCTCTTTCTCTCTATCCTCTCTCTGTTATGGGTGTGTGTGTGTGTTTATATATATATGCATGTAAGAATGTATAATGTGTGTATGTATATATCTGTTTAAATGTATATCATTTCAATACATATAAGACAAAGCATTTCATATTTGCCCCTCTGAAGCTGGCCTCCTTTGATTAACATAATGATCTCCAGTTTCATTCATTTTCCTGAAAATCACATAATTTCCTTCTTTAGAGCTGAATGATACTCTATTGTCTATTGTTTCCCTGTTTATTAGCATATATTATGGATGCAAATGGGCTTAATTATGCTACTTTCTGTCATGTGTCCAGTGTATCCTGATCAAATCCACTTCCTCTATCATTGTCCTTCATAATTTGCTCATTAAACCCATTTTAACAAGTATCAATGCTCTGTTTGCATACAAGTATGTAAAGTATTTTGACTATATTCATCCTTCTTCACCTATTCTTGCCTACATCCTTCTTTTCCCATCCACTGGCACGCACCAACCAACAGAGCCCATCTTATATTCCTATCATTCATCCATTCATCAGTTTTAGGGCATCTTGGCTGCTTCTGTAGCTTAACTATGATGAAAAGCACTATACTAATAATGAGTTGTTCAAGTGCGTTTAATGAATGCTAACTTACATCTTATCAATAAACAAAGATCCAAACCAGAAGTCAACAAGTTTATCTCAGAACTAAACAATGCCATGGATAAAATGCCTTAAACAGTATTTCACCCAACTGTAGAAGATTACACATTTTTCTAGTCATCGATGGAACTTTCTACAAAACAGATCATGTATTAGGCCATAAAAATCTTAAAAAATACAGGAACCTTTGGGAATGTAAAAGTCAGTAATTTAAAAAAAATGTTTATGTCTATAAATACCTACATAAGAAAATGATCAACCACAAACAACCACACATGCACCTTAAATAAATAGAGAAATCAACCTAATAGTTTATTTGAAGCTATTTGGGCATTGGTCTGTTCATATGTGAAAATGGAACTAAGAGAGATAGGGTTGAACTATTGAAGGATAACATTAGTCAAGAGATATTGTAGTCATAAACTGGCATGTTAATTGAAAACTTATTGTATAATTAGCTAAACACAATTCAAATGAACATTCCAATCCACAAATGAGTAGTTGGAAAGAAATAATTAAATATTAGGGCAGAAATCAATTAAATGGAGATCAAGTAAGAATGAATCAATCAACAAAACAGTCTATCTTCTAAAAGATCAGCAAGGCTGACAAATGTTAAGCTGAACTAAACAAAGAAAAACAAAGAGAATCCTTTGCCCTCGTTGTCCACTGGAGAAGCCAGATTATTTGAAATATCTTGGGTGAATTTAGCTAATGGATTTTGTTTTCATTTTAGATTTAAAAGTTAGGGAAAACCTTCCATATTTTTACCATGCACCATATGAATGACATAAGAGTATATTATACCTTTCCTTCAGTGGATAAAACATAGGAGATCATGTAAAAATGACATACAATTAAGTCGTTTTTAATTAAAAGAGACCATTATTATAATTATGGGCAAAGTAGTTTGGCAAGTGCCAGAAGTCTCCGATTTAGGAGCACAGAAAATTATTTGAAAAATTATTTGAAAAGGCTGCTTTAAATAATGGAAACTTTCATGAAAGCAGAGTCTGAATCTTATCAGTACAAGAGGAATAAGTACCAAAGGGAAATGAAAATCACTCTGCTTGATCTGTCATTCTTTGCTATGGCAACAAGGAAACACAAATCAATTGCAGCTAACAGCAAAAAATTACTTTTTGCTTGTATTTACAGAAACTTCACTTGTCAGCTGAAACAGCTCTATTTTTTCTACATATTATCTCTTCTAGGGCTCAAGATGAAGGAATAGCCAAACCTTTCCAATACATTTAAAGTGTTTGCTTGGATCTAGTGTATAAGCTTGTTCACAGTCTATTAGCCAAATCAGATTGGTGTTCATGCCCAGACCGACTACAGCTGCTAAGCACACTCTACTGACTGCAAGGGCAATTTGGGAGAATATGATGTGAAGAATAAGACTCTTCTAAAATCCAGATTAGGAAAATGGCAGACTGTTGCATTTTGTGTTTTACATTCATATAAATAATCTTTTGAAAGAATTGAAATGTAAAAATATTCTACATTCTTGATATATTCATAAAACATACTTTCATATACTGATTGAATTATACCATAAAAACAGGGCAAATTCGAAGCCCAGCAAAAGAGGCTGAGCTGAAAATCAAGCACATGTTGAAGTGTAGGAAAGAGCACCAATTCAGACCCCTACATTAAAATTCGATCAAATAAGTCGTGCACACTGAAAGAACACATGG
The DNA here is from genome assembly GCF_024711535.1 of Dipodomys merriami. NCBI lineage: Eukaryota > Metazoa > Chordata > Mammalia > Rodentia > Heteromyidae > Dipodomys > Dipodomys merriami. The sequence continues at coordinate 61,667 of NW_027202504.1, read as the reverse complement.
GTAAAGAACATTCTTACCACCAGGAAAATAAGAAAAGAGTAGTTGGTTTTGAGTTTTTTGTCTTTTTTTATTTTGAGCTCTGGGTTAAAAATGTAAAATATTAAGCAAAGGATGTAGGATGTAGAATCACTGACCTAGCCACAAGCAAATTATATATATATATATATATATATATATATATATATATATATATATATATATATATACATATATATATAATTTACATTCTAAATATCTATACATCCTTTGCTTTATTGAAGTTTTAACATATATTGGTTCTGTTAGAACATGATCATTGTATGGCCATGATAGAAGGTGGATGTTTGCAGCCATGTTTTAAAGTTTCCTTCAACACAACTGAAACAAACTTTTTCAAAAGATTTCCCACTAATAAGAATTCAGCCATCATGACAGACAGTAACAAAAACATGAAATATTAGATTTTCAAGGCCTTCACACTTAGCAATATTAAAAAGTTGTAATAAGGTATTTAAGAATGACAATGAAATGATAAAACCTTGATAGTGAAGCAAGTATTATTATAATAATACAAACCTCTGAAATCAAAATATTAGTTCCAGTAGTTAAAATAAATTTATAACAATATATTATAGTGATTAGCTATTATAGGAAACATTTCTACATATATCTACACATATGTAGTCATACATATATTTATAAATGCTTAATTACACATTCGTATTGTATGCACAAGTTGTATTTCTTTAAATCTTTCCTGGGTTCTCTAATAGATTTAACATAAAAATTCATAAGAACCTGGCCAAATTTTTCACAAAGTTTCTACAATATTAGTATCACAATTCATGTACATTTTTTCATTTTAAAACTCAGGTATAAACATTCCAAACATTCCTCATTTTTCATTCCTCAGTTTCGATCTTTTGACATTATTAGAATATTCAACGTTGGTTCTTCGAATGCATGGGCCCTGATGAATCCCTTCAGGTTACTATTTTATCAATATAATTTTTATTAATAATAGGTGATTCATAGAGAGTGATACCATTAATCTCAAAATGACCTACTAATGAAGAAAGACTGATTGTCTTCTGAACCTGTACATGAAGTTCATAAAAAGTAACCAGATAGATGACTGGCTTCCATATTTGAAGAATGGAGTATAGATTAAGTATTATTCTTAAAATACAAAAAGATAAACTATATTAAAAATAAATGTGTACAGATATGTAAATGAGAGAGACATATTTATATGTTGAGAGCAATGAAAACAATATATGTGATAAATTATTTGAAGAGACAATGGAGGATTTATTTAAAAAGAGAAAGAAAACTGGATTCCATAAAAATCTTGAAGTTTAGGGAAAGAAATTTTTATTGAAGATACTATTGAACACATGATGATATACAGAATTCAAAAATAAGGGAATTCGCTTAATTGAAGAATAAGGCAATTCTAGTTATAGTAGACTATTGTGGTTTTTCCTTCTTTCACCTCCTCCTCTTCATTCTCTACTTCCTCCTCCTCCACTTTCTCCTCCTTTTCTTTCATTGTGATAATGTCTTTCTCTTGCACTCTACCACTTGAAACAAATCAGCAGTACTTTTGTTTAATTTTGTCTATTAGATAGTATCATTAACTTTGAAATAGTCTCCAGTCATAATCATCCTGATTTTCCCTTCTGAGTAGTTGTCATTAAGACATGTATGACTATGCATGGCTATTTTAAAATGTGTAAATAGGTAGTTAAATTTGAGACTCCTTTCTGAAAGGAATGCAAATTGCTCAAGAAATAAGAGCAAAAATTGAAAATGCTTTTGCATCAAATTAAACAACTTCTGGACATCAAAGCAAATAAGGATTCAAATCTAAGGAAAATCTATAAAATAAAGAAAATGTTTTCTAGCTATTTGTCAAGTAAAGGACTATACTTTAAAAAATTTCAAACCAACTGAAAACTGAAGAAAAGAATCCAGTTTGTAGCTGGACAAAATAAATGATCAGACAATTCTCAATGAAGCATATGTGGCCAATAAACAGAAAAAAACCTCAACATCCTTTGTCATAAAAAATTGAAATGATAAAGATATTCCATCTCACTACAATCAGAATGGCAATCATTAAGAAAACAAGCAGCACTAATGTGAGGTGAATAAAATATAAGTCAGTGCAGCCATTGTGAAAAACAGTATGAAGAGTCTTCAAAAGACTAAAACTGCTATATATCTTGCTATAAAACTCCCAGGTATGTATCCAAAGGAATATAAGTAAGCATTCAATAGAGACACAACTGAACAGTCATGTTTATATTAGTAATATTCAGAATAGCTGAACAAAAGAACCAGAGTATGTGTCTATCAGGCAACAAATAAATAAGATAGATGATAGATGGAAAGATAAAAAGTAATATATTGGTTAAATAATGATCTTTATTGAATCTTTGTACAACATATGCATATATCACTTAATATACATATTTTTAATTTGTCAACTAAAATTAACAAATATATAATGAGGAAATTGTATACAAATCCAGACTCAAGCTGAGCCATATGTACTGAATATGTAGCCACAATGAATTAAAAGCATTTAAGAAATGAGAAAAAAGTGAATATTTGGATACAACACATGTTTTCAGGAAGGAGACAAGGGAGAACAACGAATAAGAGGTAAGAATGAGAGAGAAAGAGAGACGGACAGACAGACAGACAGACAGACAGACAGACAGACAGACAGACAGACAGAGACAGAGAGAGAGAGAAATGTGAACAGAGAGACAGCACCAGAGAGAGATGGAAGGGAAGGATTTTCCACTTGTTAAAAGTCTCAGCTTTTATCTCCGTTTTTGAGTATCCCAGTTTTTTGGAAAAAATAAAAAATAAATATTCAGAAATGAAAATACCGACCAAAAGAGAAATATAAACAACCTGTGGAAAATTCTTTCCCTTGTCCTTCTCCAAATAGACTATAATTACAAAATCTGAGTAAAGCAATTTCTCCTCAGTGGATATTTTTAAAAGAAACAGAAATTATAGGATTCATACAGCGATAATATTTTAAAGTGCTAGAGATTCCCGCAAAACAAGTAACAGTTGATAATGGGATGAAAACTGAGAAGATCTTACAACATACATGAAACAAGCATTGGAATATTTTGCCACTCTGGGCAAAGTGCAAGCTTACTGAGAAAGTCACATGAAAGAAAAGGGATGGGCAAACAGAAAGCATAGTTATATGACTTAGAAAATGACAGATATTAGTCAAAAATTCAGAAATAAAGCCCAAACCAGGAAAGATAAAGATAACAATCGAACACACTAGAATATTAAGGAAAAAGATAATGGTAAAGTAATGAAAGACAAAGTTTCACCTTGGTTTTAGAAGGCATAAAGAAAATGAAAACAATAGAACAAAAATTCTCCTGAATTTATAAAAGATATATAAATGCATACTGAATGTTTACAGTATATCAGAGGAAAATTTACCGACTGCACTCAGCAATGAAGAATCTTGCATTTAGCCCTCTAATTATTGTTTAGACTATAACAACCATATATTGATAAGCAAGTAGAGGGATAAGAAGATAATCTGTTGTGATCTCCAGCTAAATTTAGTCAGGTGTAGCTGGCAATGCAGCCTGGTTTCAGGAAATATTCCCTCCGGAAACATGTGCTAATAAAGGATACATAAAATATCTGCTTATTATGCTTATACAGTTATTTTATAACATATTATACTTAGATAAGCATAAAATTTATGCATTCTAAGAGAGCTCCATTATTTCTAGTAATACATAGTGTTATATTGTTTATGGCTTATTATTGCTTATTGCTAGTTAGTACTAAGGGAAAGACCCACACATGTATCCATTCCCTAAAGGTGCAGTAAGGAAGTCAAACAGAAACTCTGATTACAGAAATTGGGCTGGGACTGTAGCTCAGTGAACTTAACATGCATAAAGCTAATGATTCTACTTCCTAAACTAAATCAGATAGATGTTATATAGAAAAGCAGATGGACATGACAACTTATACTTCTCATTGTTGCAACAGGTCCACCTGTATCCTTAAACAACTGGTTTTTCCCCATCTCCTCCACAAGTTATACTGACATCAAATATAGTGAAAGCAGGGGTTATACTGTGGGGGAGGGACATACAAAGCAACAAAGAGATAATCTTATAAATGCGTTAGAAACACATGCACGAAAGAAAAAAAACATTAAAATACACATCTAAGGGTTCATTTTCCTGACATCACATTATCTGACCTTTTCTGCTTGCAATGTCAGTGCGGGGGGGGGGGTAAGGGAGAGAAGGAGAAGGTTTGGGATTGGGTGGGAGGGGGGGAGGCTGGGAAGGGATGTGAAGGGTAAACAAAGGAAGAGGCTGCAATGCTTGGTAAGAAATGTACGCATTATCCTGCTCATGTAATTGTAACTCCTCTGTACAGTATGTTCACAAATAAAATAAAATTAAAAAAAAAAGAAAAGCAGATGGAGAAGGACAGACAGACAGTCAGATAGATGGATGATAGGTTTTTTTTTTCACAATTTTGGGAGCTACAAAAGTAAAGATTACTTCTTGCTCTAGGCTGTATTAAAAGGGTCTGTTGTGGCCTTCCTTTTCCTTGAATTCTAGATTACTATCATTTTTCTGTTCTGAATTATTTTCAATGATTATCTCCTTGTCCAAACATTCTTATTTATTAAGGAAATTAGGCATATTATATTAAGCTACTTCTTTTTATTTGGTATATATTTTATTGCAAAGATACTGTACAGAGGGTTTACAGTTACATGAATATGGTAATGAGTACATTTCCTATAACTAGGCTCCTTCTAAATGATATAATTTTGAGCCAATTAACTATGAAGATTCCACTACCAAAGAAATTTCCGTGAGATTAAAATCTACATACATGCAAAACATGCAGTTTAGCCATGTCACAAATAATAATAACAACAACTACAACAACAGCAATAATAAATACCTCTTGAAGCAGGTGATATTAAGACAAAATCATTCTTATCAAACACAGAGGGAAATCTGGGAAATACGAAGCTGGCCAGCCTACCTTGGTCTTTCTCTGTACTTTCTCTAATATATTCAAAGTCCTGTAAGAGATTTCATCTCCAGATTTGTGCTCCTTGTTATTTCCTTATTTTTTCTGTGTTCACAGATTTTTGATACTAAATTTTGTCTTGGGCATCCTTAAGAATCCAACACTTCAGACATGAACATATGTCCTTCAAGGATGCCTACAAACGCTGTGTCTCCAAGACCATGCCAAGTCTCTAAAATTCTATCTGAATAGACTATGGAGATTCAAAGTATTCCTTTGCTTCAAACCCCTTAAAATAACCGTATTTTACTATTGTCATGCTCTACTTTTGCCAAATAAGTATCAAGTGTCATAATTCTTTGGAACAATTTCCTTTCCTTGTTGTAAAAGCTGACAGAAAAAATTCAAGTTGGAGAATACTTTTAGATTTAAGAAGTCTAAGACTGTGTTCATGCAAGCTTTATTTCTTAAGCTGGGTGGTAAATTTTAAAATTCTCATTAATCTTTCTGAAGCCAAGTTCTTTCTAAATAAGAATTAAAGCATATAAAGGATTTCTTTTGGGGGGGGGCTTGTTGTGGGGCCTGAACTCTGAGCCTGGGCTCTACCACTTGAGCCACAGCGCCAATTCAGGCTTTTTTCTTTTTACTTATGTGGTGCTGAGGAATCGAACCCAGGACCTCATGCATGCAAGGCAAGAGCTCTACCACTGAGCCACCTTCCCAGCCCCATAAAGGATTTCTTAAAAGAAAAAAAAAGCAGGCACATTTATTTAGAAAGAAAAAAGCAGGCACATTTCATTTTAAATTTTAATAAAGCCAGAAAATTTTGTTTCTGAAGTTCATAGCTAAAATACAGTGCTTGGGATTAAATTTATCAGTAGCAAATGTGAGCAACAGTAAAGTACACATGTCTATAATACCTGTCAGGAGGTGGAGATGTGAGGATTTCAGCTCAAAGCCAACCTGTACAGAAATGTCTATGAGACTCATCTCCAATGAACCAGCACAAAGCCACAAGTGGTTTCCCTTATTTGCAACAACTAGAATATGTCTGAGACAAGCAGAAAAAGGTCAGATAAGATTATGTTAAGGGAAATGAATGCCAAGATAAGGACACAATTGTGTTTTTTTTTCTTGCTTGCTATTGCTTCTAATGTATTTATAAGGTACCATGTGATTTCTTTGTTGCTTTGTATGTCCCTCCCCTATGGTATAACCCCTGTTTTCACTGTATTTGATGTTGGTATAATTTGTATAGGGGAAGGGAAAAACAAATTGTTTAAACAGGGATATAGGTTGACCCATTGCAACAATGAGATGTACAAGAAAACAGGGAAAACAAACATTACAATTTAGGTGGGGGGAACGGGAGAGTGTAGTTGTGGAAGTGGGAGGGAAAAACAAACTTTACAATTTAGGTGGAAAAACAAACTTTACAATTTAGGTCGGGGGGAACGGGAGAGTGTAGTTGTGGAAGTGGGAGGGAAGGGATGGTAGGGGGAAAAAAAAGGAGGAGACAACAATGATTCAGAAGCAATATACTCATTACCTTGCTCATGTAACTGCAACCCCTCCTCTGTACAGTGTTCTCACAATTAAAAAAAAACTTATTTAAAAAAATTCCAGAAGTGGACCAGTGTCTCAAGTGAGAGTATCACTCTTGACTAAAGACGCAAAAGTGCAGTGCCTAGATCCTAATTCAATCCCGAATACCTGCGCGCGCGCGACACACACACACACACACACACACACACACACACACACACACACACACACACACACACACACACTCATCTCTAAACAATGTAGTATAGAATATGAGTCAAATTTTACATGATTTGTGAGTCTGTGGGTTGAGGATATCTTGGATTCATTTGCAGGCTTTACACATATTCTGCAGAGAAAGCCAATAGAACCTTTGTTCAAGGTATGTTTTTGCTCTCATCCTATAGTATTTTTGCAGAAAAAAATATCTGTACTTGATTCCAGTGCCCTGCATCTTGTATATACATTTTTTCTAATTTGGGAAGGGGAAGGAAATAAAATGCTGAAGTAAGGAAAGAGCTTGACCCATTGTAACAATGAGATGTACAAGACACTATGTTAAAAATGAACTTTACAACTTTGGAAGGGGGTGGGAGGAGTTGTGGAATTGGGGAGGGAAGGGATGGTAGGGGCAAAAACAAAGGAGGGGGTAACAATTCTGGATAGGAAATGTACTCACTACCTTATTCATGTAACTGTAACCCCTCCGTACAATATTTTTACAATAAAAACATATAAAAAGAATATGTTGGTAGCTAATTTAAAACTGTCCAAGCTTACTGCATTGTCTGTGGTTGTGTAAACTTGTTCAAGCACTTTGTAAAGTAGTATGGAGGTTCCTCAAAAGACTCCACATAGAGCTCCCCTTTGACTCAATTTGGGACATTTACCCGAATGATCAGAAACAAGACCATACTAAAGCTATCAACACAACTATGTTTATTGCAGCATTATTTACCATAGCTAAGATATGGAACCAACACAGATGCTCCTCAGTAGATGAATGGATCAAGAAAATGTGGTATATATACACGATGGAATTCTATGCCTCCATCAGAAAGAATGGCATTGCCCCATTTGTGAGGAAATGGACAGACTTGGAAAAAATTATATTAAGTGAAGTAAGCCAGGCCCAAAGAAACATAGGTCCCATGGTTTCCCTAATTTGCAATAACCAGTGTATGTATTGAGTCAAGCAGAAAAAGACAGATAAGTTGAAGTTAGGCAAAATGGACCTCAAGATAAGGACTGAAGTGTTTTTTCTTGCTTTCTATTGCTTCTAATGTTTTATAAAGTGATTTTTTTTTCGGTTGTGGGGCATGAACTCTGGGCCTGGGCATTGTCTCTGAGCTCTTCAGCTCAAGGCTAGTGCTCTACTTATTTAGCCACAGTGCTACTTCCAGCTTTTTCTGTTTATGTGGTACTGAGGAATTGAACCCAGGGCCTCCTGCATTCAAGGCAAGAACTCTAACACTGAGCGACCTTCCCAGCCCAGGGTTATATGTTGTTGTTGTTGTTGCTTGGTGTGTCCCTCCCCCACGGTATAACTCCTGTTTTCACTGTAGTTAATGTTGGTATAATTTGTGGAGGGGAAGGGAAAAACAAATTGTTTAAATAGGAACCCATTACAACAATGAAATATACAAGACATTAAGTTGAAAAATGAAATTTAGAACTTTGGGGAGGAGTCGGGGGACTAGATGGGGGAGAGGGGGTGTCGCAGCAGGGATGGCAAAGGGAAACAAAGGAGTAGGCAGCAATGCTTGATAAGAAATGTGCTCATGGTAGGACGAGGCCAGGCACGCCGAGCGCAGCCAGGTTACAATCTGACTGGCTAGCCAGTCTGGAGCACCTGGGCCTCCAAGGGTAGGATCCTGGTTGCTTGTGTCCTGCTTGACAATTTACCTCTCTCCAGCTCTCTCCAGTTATGTCATGGTCCCCCAAACCCGGGGACCAGGAACCTGGTTTACTTGGTAAAAGGCGCCGTTGGCTTGCCCCACGGCCTGCCCCTCTGCTCCTCCCCACACACACACAACCGGACTCGAACCTTGGGTATTTCAGGCCACTCCTCTGTAGCTGGAGACCTGCCAGGCAGCCTCTGGGAGAAGCAGGCCCAAACCTTGTAGGGCCTCCTGCCCCAGGGACGCGAGGAGGATGAGCTGGCTCTTTCCCCTGACCAAGAGCGCCTCCTTCTCCACAGCAGGATCCCTGGTGGTGGCCTCACCAGCCTCCAACAGCAGAAGCAGTGCTTGATCGAGTCCCTCCGGAACTCCCACTCCAGTATAGCTGAAATACAGAAAGATGTGGAATACAGATTGCCCTTCACTGTAAACAACTTGACAATTAACATTAATATAGTACTTCCTCCACAGTTTCCTCAGGAAAAACCAGCAATCAGTGTTTATCCACCAATCTGACATCCTTTAATGGATAAACATGGAATATATGTTACCTCTCAATTAGTAAGCAATTTTACAATACACTCAGATCTTGGAAAGATTAGCCAGAGTCTGTTGGATGAGTTTTGGAAGAATTCTCCTGTTTTAGCTCCCACTTCAACAGCATTTCCATACCTGTATAGTAACCCAGGTGGGCTGCCTCCTTATGCTTCTTAGGGTTTTCCATTTCTTCCTGCATATCCTCCTCAAGAAGCTAACAGAACATAACTTCTTTGTTACTGACACTGTTTCTTCTTCAACAAGTTATACAACAGCCAAGTCTGCTGCTCCTACATTTGGTGTCCTTTCAAGTCGGCCATTGCCTGTTCCCACAATGGAAACTTCAACACCTATAAGCCAAAATGGTTTTGGGTACAAGATGCCAGATGTCCCTGATGCATTTCCAGAACTCTCAGAATTGTGTCACAACTCACAGATATGAATGAACAAGAGGAAGTATTACTAGAACAGTTTGAGTTTACCTCAACTAAAACAAATTATTAATGACAAGGGTGATTTAGTAAAAAGTATTGAGGAATTAGCAAGAAAACTCTCCTCTTGGAGCCCAGTTTGGAAGCCAAAAGGCAAACTGTTTTAGATAAGTATGAGTTACTTACACAAATGAAATCTACGTTTGAAAAGAAGAGGCAGAGACAACATGAACTGAGTGAGAGTTGTAGTGCAAGTGCCCTACAGGCAAGATGGAAAGTCGCTGCACATGAAGCTGAGGAAGAATCTGATAATATTGCTGAAGATTTCTCGGAGGGAAAAACTGAAATAGATGATTTTCTCAGTAGCTTCATGGAAAAAAGAACAGTTTGCCACTGTAGAAGAGCCAAGGAAGAGAAACTTAAACAAGTGATAGCAATGCACAGCCAACTTCATGGTCCATTACAGATTTTCCTGAAAACATGGACCGCCAAGAGAGAAATGAGACATAAAACTAAGTACATTATTTTAGATTTAAGGTTTGTAAGTTGGCATTTCATTGAAATGGCTGAATTCAGATGTACTCTACATTGTTTAAAGAACTGAGATTGTTTTTTATATAGATTAGAATGATTATGATCTTTGCTTGGAAAATTTTTCTGCAGTATTTGCACTAAAAACGCCTATTTATCATTGATAAATCCTGTCCTTTTAAAATTTCACTGCTATTCTTATAATTAAATACCTTATGCATGTGATTTTAGTTTTAATATTTTATGAAAAGTACTTAATCTTGTACTTTTAATTTGAAACTGCCTCATTTCTTTATCAAGAATGATATCTTCTTTAGATTATTTTCCTCTCAGTAATTTTTAAGTACTTTCAGCTATGGAAAGATACCCACACCCTCTCTTTTTCTTTCTTTTTGAATAAAACTTTCAAAAGCAATTTGTTTTTAAATATTCATAATACCAGAAAATATCAAACCAGCCAATGTGCCAGATATATACCTATAACATATAAATATACCTATTATATATATATATATATATATATATATATATCTTTAATAAATAAAAAAATTCAAAAAATGTCTTAATTACATTGCTCATGTAATTGTAACCCCTCTGTATGGTATTTTCACAATAATAAAACTTTAAAAAATTAATTTAAAAAAAATTTAAAAAATATCTCCATGGAAACCTAATCACCTTTTTAATCCTTTCACAAGTCCTCTAAACTGAATGATATATTTTACATGTTACTCTGCTACCCCTACATATATTTTATTGTCCTAAGGAAACTCTTTAAAAGATAGTCTATTGATTGATATTTTGTGTGTCAACTTCCCAAAATATGTTCTGCCCTCAATCCAACTAAAAAATTCTCATCTTCATCTTCCTTTTTGAAAAGTGAACACCTGTCATTTAGATAAGAATCAATACATGATTTCATTCACCAGATATTCAAACTGTCATCTCAGTTGTCAGGAATAATAGAGTTCAATCAATATACTCATTTATTCTAGATCAAACTCTTTGATACATTCTCATGGCATTGATAACAAAACCAAGCATCAACATATATGACTTTATTTCATCTCATGTTCTCTCTGGAATGTTTAGAAAATTGTCTCTTAAATGTACAGCCACAGAGTAGCTATATTTAGTTGATTAATAAATTATTTTATTTACTAATCTATTTATTTCAGTAATGGGACTTGAACTCAGGGACTCAGTGTTATTGTTCCTTAAATTTTATGCTCATGGCTAGTGCTTTACCATTGCAGCCACATAAGAGGCTTACAGATTTACATGCCTGTGTGGGAATCGAGTCATGATCTGAGATGTCAGCCTCCTGAGTAGCTAGGACTACAGGTATGAGCCACCAGTGCCCAGTTTTATACTTAGTTTATTTTAAATTAGATTTATTCAGAAAGGCATCTAAGCAAAAATGCTATTTTTAATATTTTAAGATCCAAACTACCTCCAGAGTCCTCTCCTCATTGTTGATGGACTCATTTGCCCAGGGATGACTATTATTTGGGTCCTTATAAGAAATTTATGACAACATGTGAAAAGAAACAAATTTGTAATTTTATACTGGAAAGTCAGAGTCTAATTTGCAGGACTAAACATAGTGAATACTCTCCAGCTGTGAACGCGTGAAAACTATAGACAAGGATGATCAAGAATGGCCTCAGCTAGGATTCTAACCAGTGAATTCGAGGCTAGTAACCAGGGCAAATACAAGGCTTCATGGTTCAAATTTGATAATGAACTCTAAGGGGAGCAATGGACAATCATCTAAAAGACTAGCTGGGAGTGGGATTCTGCAGACGTTGTTGGTCATGAGCTTTTCCAACCTAATAGGGATTGAGATTTATTTACACATAATCTCTCCAGAAGAGGTCACTAACACCATGACTGTCCATTCATTGAATTGTGTCACACTAAACAATGTCATTTCATCAAAAGTGATTTAGAATTACCAAGATCATCTTGAAAGACATTTAAGATGACTCCTTTCTTTATTCCTTCTGAAAAACTTTGATGGATGAATCTGGGAAGATGAAGGACAAAGTTCACTCACTTTTGAGGCTGGGAAGGTGGCTCAGAGTGGTCGAGTGCTTGCCTCCAATACATGAGGCCCTGGGTTGGATTCCTCAGCACCATATAAACAGTAAAAACTAAAACAACAACAACAACAAAAACAAAGGCCAGAAGTGGCACTGTGGCTCTAGTGGTAGTGTTCTAGCCTTGAGCTGAAGAGCTCAATGACAGTAACCAGGCCTAGAGTTCAAGCCCCACAACACACAAAGAAAAAAAAATCACTTTTTTTTTGTTATTGTTCTCTTATGCCCGACAATGTTTTCTTCTCATAAGAATTTTGTTGAATATGAGATTCTAAACTTCTCTTTCTTTTTTAGTTTTGCTCTATTTTGTTATGTCTTTCTTCCATACTTTAAATATTCTCCTCCATTTAATTGTTGCTTGGAAAAATATAGAAGATTTTGATAAAATCTTTATCTTTGTCCCTCTGAAGTAAGGCTCCACTATGTGTGATTTTTCTTTCTTTTTTTAAATTTAATTTAATTTTATTGTAAAGGTGATGCAAAGAGGCTTTATAATTCCATAAGTAAGGTAGTGAGGTCATTTCTTGTCAAGCATTTTTACCCCTCCCTCATTTTTTCTTCCACTTTCCCTCTGACTCACCACAGCTAAGAGACATTGTGTTAGAACCAGACAGTCTTTCTTTTTCTCTTAAAAATATATTTTATTATTACTGTTCAGCTAATACACAGATGTATTGTACAGGTAAAGTTATAATTATGTAAGTCAGATAATAAATGTATTTCCTTTTGAACTCTGCCAGCCATTCCTTTGCTCTCTCCCAGTTTTTCTCTCCCATCCCTACTCACAGTTTCAGTTTAATTTAAATTTAAATTTTATTGTCCAGGTGTTGTACCTAGGGGTTACAGTCACATAAGTAAGTTAGTTAGTATATTTCTTGCTAACTTTTTACTCCTGCCTTCATTTTTCTCCTGCTTTCCCTTCCCCCAAGCCCTCCCCCAAAGTTGTACAGAACATTTCCAACATACGGTTTTGTGAGTATCACGGTTGAATTGGTTCTCATCTTTGTCCTTTGACTCACCATTTTTTGTTACCCTTCCCTAATTGACATAAACATTTATACAATACCCAGGGTACCAAAATCAAATACAGTGACAACAGGAATTATACCATAGGGGAAAGTACATGTAAAAGAAACAAAAAAAAATCCACATAGTACATTAAAAAAACAACAACAACAAAGAAAAACCTCCTGTGCCCATATCTTGGGATTCATTTTTCTTAGCATCATCTTATATGATCATATGTACATAGCTATTGAGCTATTCTGTTCATCTGCTAAGATTATCCTAGATGTATACTATTTATTACACATAAGGGAAACCATGGGACCTATGTTCTTTTGGGTCTGGCTTATTTCACTTAATATGATTTTTTTCCAAGTCCTTCCAAATGGGACCGTGTCATTCTTTCTGATAGAAGCATTGAATTCATATATATCTTCTTTTTGGTTGGTCATGGGGCTTGAACTCTGGGCCTGAGCACTGTTCCTTAGCTCTTCAGCTCAAGGCTAGAGCTCTACCACTTGAACTACATGCCACTTCTGGTTTCTCTGTTGATTTATTGGAGATAAGAGTGTCAAGGACTTTCCTGCCCAGGCTGGCTTTGAACACAATCCTCAGATCTCAGCTTCCTGAGTAGCTAGGATTATAAGCATGAGCCACCGGCACCCAGCATATATCACATTTTCTTGATCTATTCATCTATTGAGGGACAGTCAGTTCATTTTCTACATACTGTCTAATGAATACCACTGCTGCATTTGTTCTCCCTTTGTCCCACCTTTTCTGTGCCCCCCCATCCTTCAAATGACAAATAAAGGAAAATAACAAAAACAGCAGCACCAACACCAAAAATCTCATTTCCATCTCTTGGAATTCATTTCTTTAAATATTATTTTATAAGAACATGTGCACATAGTGATTGTTCCTTTTTGATATGCTGCTATGAATATCTGCCAATGGTCTCACTGTATGGTGGGTAACTTTTTTATTTCTGCTGTTGGTGTTCTGCCATTAAAATATGATTTTTTAAAATATTTTGCTTTGTTTTCTGTAAGCTTCTGGAATTTCATATAAATTTTGTTTAATTTTCAACTATTATCATTTGATCAGCTGTTCTGGCCTTTGTATTCTTGTTTCTCTAGTATTCATTATACATATATGATACCTTCAATAATTATCACATAGATGCTGAATATTTTATTTCTTTTAATTCATTCCTTTTTCTATCTCCTCAATTTCAGATTGGTAACTGTCTATTGAAAAGTCTTTAAGCTCACTGATATCTTCATATGTATTTTTCCCACTACACTGATGAGTTCATCAAAGTCTTTTGTTTTCTGTTTTATACTAATATCGTCAGTGATATTTTAAAAATTCTTTCTACTGTTACTGTCTCTCTCCTTACCTGTATGTTTAATTCATGATGTCCAATTTGTTCACTCCATGTAGTAATTATGATTATATAATTCTTTGAAATTGTCAGTCTGAAAATTGTTATATTGGATTAAAAATTCATACATATTTTCTGAACCTGGCTCTTAGTGTCTCTTAAATTTTTGTAAAAAGACAAATACATCAAGTACATAGAATACAAGTAAAAAACGCCAGTAGTATGAGGATTTATATTTATATGGCTGGGCATTAAGATCTATTTCATCTTTGCTGTACTTGTAGGTATTAAAAGTTCTTTACTTTTTATATTCTTGTTTTATTTATTCCCCCCTGCTGGATTTGGGGAAAATAAAACACCTTGCTGTTATATAGCCTTTGTTATATCACCATCAATCACTTATACCCAAACCCTGTGGTAGGTTTGAAAGGTATCTGTAAAGATATTTGCTTTGTATTTTATACCTAAGTTTCTCTTGCTTTCCGTTTCCCTCTGTTTTCTCCGTCCCAGAACCATCACCCCAGTCTCTCTCTTTCTCTTTCTCTCTCTTCCTCTCTGTCTTCCTTTCTCCTCCAAAATTTTCAGTTTTGACTTTCCTAATACATGACAGAAAGGCAAGAAGAGGCTGGGATTTCAAAAAATCCTTTCCCTATTTCAAATCACACAATAGTGGCACCGTTTTTCTTAACCAGAAGCCCATTCTTGCCAAGAACAAGATATTTTGGGAGCATCTCTTTTCCTCGGATGTCAGAAATTATTAAAATCTGAGCATTGTGATGGGAACTTGTCAAAACTCTTACAGGTAAATTTCATAGAAATATATCTTCATTACTCCCACTAAAGAAGTTTCTCACCAAGTTGTAACTGAACCTACTTTTCACCCAGTGTCTAGCAAATTAAAGATGTTATTGTGTGTGAGAGGAAACTGAGTTGATTTGAACATGGATTACCCCAACCTATCTTTGTGTTAACAATCCATCCCAAATGTATTATCATGCACTGGAGTTAATAATATATGCAATTTATAAGGATTAACTGCAAAGGCATTGAAAATCTGAAAATGAATCTGATTTTTAGATTTAAAGGCAATTTCTAGCATATTAAACCTGTGCATGTTCTTAAACATCATAAACAAATGAAGCATTCTACATACTCACGATACATGTATGAGTGATATGGGGGCAATATTGAAGTAGACACAAGCTCACAGGAAAGAGAAAATATCATCATATTATCCAAATTACACAATGAACCCTGTGGTAGCTATCTACCCACATATTCTAATAACAATATCAGAGGAACTTCATTAGGAAAGTCTTTTTTTATGTGGTGCTGACCAATCGAACCCAGGGCCTCAGGCATGCAAGGCAAGCACTTTACCACTGAAAAAAAGTAAAAAGAAAAGTCTTTTTTATGAACTGATAAATTTAAATTTTCCCTTAAACTTGATGATGTTTTAACTCGTGGATCTACATTACTAAAAGTTGAAAAGTTATTAGCAAGCAGACCTACCTGATGTGACATTTTACAAATTTCCCTGCCAAAGTTTTCTATTCTTTGTTATAATTGACATCTTGCTGTGATTCCCATTACCCAGTGCAGAAGAAAGTCATTTGTGGATAAACGCAATAAAATATACTTATCGAATTTTGTTCCCCTTTTTTGAACCCAGAATTCATCATTATTGACTGGTGCATTATAAAATTAAACTAAAACTAGGCCACAGTGGGTCATGTTTTCATAATGCTAGGTACTCAAAGGCAGATATCTGGAGGAGGGAAGTTCAAAGCCTGTATAGGAATAAGACCGCATGACTCTCCATCTCTGATGAACTAGCAAAATGCTTGTGATGGTTCTAGCTATGAGCCTCAGCCATGAACAATAAGGCTGAGTCAATGTGATTTTTTCTAACGCATTTATAAGATTATTTCTTTGTTGCTTTTTATGTCCCTCCCCTACAGTATAATCCCAGCTTTCACTGTATTTGATGTGGGTATAATTTTTGGAGGGGAAGGTGAAAAACAAATCGTTTCCATAGGGATACAGGTGGAGACATTGCAACAATGAGATGTACAAGTTGTTATGTTGAAAACGAAATTTACAACTTTTGGGCGGGGGGGAGGCAGGAACGATGGGGGGGCGTTGGGGAGGATGGGAAGGGATGGGAAGGGGAAATAAAGGAGGA